>NC_061100.1:2148502-2151002 GCF_015104395.2 Macrobrachium nipponense | reverse complement strand
TAGAAGGGAGGAACATTACTATATGTAAGAAATGATTTGAAGGTTAATAGAATATTGACAGATGTAGAGAAAGCTAAAGGTGTTGAGGACGTCTGGATTAGTATACAGCATAAGAAATTACCATCTTTTATTGTTGGGTGTGTCTACCGGCATCCAAAGGCTTTGACACCCTCCTTTGATTATCTTAAAGAAACTTTTAAAAATGTATCTTTACGTAAAAAACCCGTGTTCGTTTTGGGTGATCTAAATGAGGATATGCTTGTTCCTAACAACAAATTAAGTAAAATAATACATCAGTTAAATCTCTGTCAAACAATAACTAAGCCAACTAGAATAACAAGCACGTCCTCGACATTATTGGATGTTGTCATTACAAACAAACAACAAATGATTGTATATTCAGATGTGATTTCCTGTTCCATTGCTGATCATGAGCTAGTAACTTTACAAATTGATATTTCTAAGCCAAGGAGAATACCTGTTAAAAGAACCTTTCGTTGTCTTAAGCATTACAGTCAGGACAGTTTTTGAAGTACTTTACTAAATAAGGCTCCAGATTTTAATTGTATTCTACAAACTGATAATGTGGATGTACAGGTTAATATTTTTACCAAAACCTTTGTTTACTGCTTGGATGAATGTGCACCATTTGTGACCCAAGAAATTACCTGGCCCCCAGCCCCTTGGATAAATAATAACCTTAAAGCAGAAATGAAAGCTAGAGATGACCTACAAAAGAGAGCTAAAACAGATATACAGAACGAAACACTACAAGATCATTACAAAAACGAAAAGAAACGTGTTAATACTTTCATTAAAGCTAGTAAGTCGGAACACTTTAAAGATAAATTTCGTAACTGTAATGGCAATGTGCCTAATAAATGGAAAATAGTTCGTGAAATGATCCCCAAAAATAATAATGCCCATTTACCTGATTATAATGATAAGAAGGAAAACGTAGAAGAGTTCAACCAGTATTTCTCAAGTGTTGGTAGGACAGCTTTTGAAAAATCTCAGCAAAATCTAGATAGGAACAATTTTTCACAACTTTTAAGAAATGAGTCGAATATAGTTAATGAGAATTTTAATGACTTTTTGTAGGCCACAGCCAGTTGATGTCGAAACAGTTATTTAGTACTTGGGGAGCTTAATGACACGGGAGCCTATGGATCTAATTTGATATCCCTCCGTTTCATTCGGGACGCCTTACCGATAATTGCGTTTTACTTAACTGTCATAGTAAATACCTCTATAGTGACTTGCCTTTATCCAAGTGATTGGAAGTTGCCCCACGTTCTGCCCTTTTTTAAGAGTGGTGATGCAGATAATGTAGAGAATTACAGACCAATATCACTTTTGCCCATCATATCTAAAATTCTAGAAAAGATTGTGTCAATTCAACCCATAAAATATCTCGAGGAAAAGGATTTACTGTCTCACACTCAACATGGATTTAGGTCTCATCTCTCTACTGAAACTGCGTTATTGAAAGTTACAGAAACTGTTTACAGAAATATCGACGACAAAAAGATATCTTTACTTATTCCATTGGATCTTTCTAAAGCTTTCGATAGCGTTAGCCACAATATTTTACTTCATAAATGTACACAATTAAAAATTGACCCTCTCTGGTTTAAAAGCTATCTAGTAAATCGTTACCAGTCAGTGAGATTAGGCGATGTTATATCCTCCCCTAAACCAGTAGAATTCGGAGGTCCACAGGGATCTATCTTGGGGCCAATACTTTTCCTAATTTATATAAATGATATGGCTACTGCTGTGCGAGACTGCATCTTGGTTCAATTCGCAGATGACAGTCAACTTCTAATGACTGGAACTATAAATGAACTAAATAACTTGATAGTAAGAGCAGAAAGAATATTAGAAATGGCGAGATGTTATTTTTAAATTAATGGATTAAATATTAATGAGTCTAAAACTAAATGCATATTCATTGGCTCTAGGCAGTTCATATCCCAAAGTCCTGAAGACACAAAAATAAATTTCAATGGATTTGCAATTGAGAAAAGCATTAAAGTAAAAATTCTTGGGGTATATTTTGACCACTATATGCTATTTGACTGTCATATAGATGAAGTTTGTAGGAAGGTAAATGGTACTTTAATATACTTAAATAGAATTAAGGACCGATTTGATAGTGGAATGCGGTGAATGGTCGTTCGGTCTCTTGCCGTGAGCATTCTTGACTACTGTTTAAAGATCTGGGGCTCGACAACTAAGCAGCAGCTGCAGCGGATACAGAGGCTTCAAAACTTTGCAACAAAAGTAATTGATGGGAAAGCCAAGAAGTATGATCATGCAACTCCAATTTTAAATAACTTGCAATGGCTGACAATCAAACAGAAGATTGATTTTGATTTATGTGTCATAATTTTTAAAATTTTACATAATCTAATTCCACCATGGCTTTTTAATAAGAGTTGGAGATAGACTTAACAGACAAACTAGAT
Source organism: Macrobrachium nipponense (assembly GCF_015104395.2). Taxonomy (NCBI): domain Eukaryota; kingdom Metazoa; phylum Arthropoda; class Malacostraca; order Decapoda; family Palaemonidae; genus Macrobrachium; species Macrobrachium nipponense. The sequence continues at coordinate 2,148,531 of NC_061100.1, read as the reverse complement.
TTAATGATGACCTTTTTGTTTCAAGAACC
>NC_061100.1:2130811-2148002 GCF_015104395.2 Macrobrachium nipponense | reverse complement strand
TCCACACGTGACTCCCACACACCTTCATCCCACCGGCCAGTTAATCTCACAGCAACGACCCCCCACCCCCCCACCAACGCACCGACGAAAGAAACAGCATACGTCATGCATCTTGTACATACATCTCGTTTATTATTATTGTCATATTAAATGTATCGTCATCATCATATGCTTTGTAATATCAGCCTTTCAGCCATATGTATCTTAACTTCAGTCCTGTGATGTGTACCAATTCATACGTATATTTCCGTATGTCAACAAACACAAGTGATTTAATCCCTATTTATGTCTGCCTGATGTCAGACGCTACGTTTCCGCTCGTAAGAGTTATTGACCTGTGCATTTGTTGCCTTAATAAGTTACAGGCTGCTCCAGAGCAAAAAGACCAGCTCATTCAAAAAACTTAATAGATCAGTAACCTGTGAACTCTGACCCTTACTCGTACCCTTTGCTACAAGAGAACGTATTAATTAAGAAAAGGTAATAGATTTTCTTTATTAAATAAAATTGTGATTTTCCATAAGTTTCGAGTCAAAGTAAAATTCTGTGAATGTGTCTCGTATAATTATTATTTGTTTTTTTTATTAGAACTGTACATTCCTAAGTTACGATGAATGGTGAGTGACAGGTCAGATCGAACCTTGATACCTTACAGATGTGAGGTCAAGATGGTACCTATATACGTATATATATATATATATATATATATATATATATAATATATATATATATATATATATATATATATATACACGTGTATAGGTACCATCTATATATATATATATATATATATATATATATATATATGATTATTTATGTTTATATATATCATTATTTGTATATAACACAGGAATGTGATCATGTTCCTGTTAATGTACACAGGGAACAAGAAGGCAAGTATATATATAATGCTATGTGCATGTAAGTTCAAACATCTTGCTTGAGAGTTCAAACGCTTGTCTTATGTTTGCATTAACAGTATCTCGGGATTAAGTGATTTACTGTAGTCATGTATATATATATATATATATATATATATATATATATATATATATATATATATATATATGTGTGTGTGTGTGTGTGCGTGTGTTTTTGTGTAGGTATAAATCAACGTGAGATAACAACTTTCAACCTCTAAGTGATCTAAACTCTCATCCAAAATGCTTGAAGTAACAAGCACATAGTACTACTCTTGATTATATGTGTACGTTTGTGCATAGATTTACTGCATAGATTTCCTGCATAGATTTACTGGACTGTGGAGACTCTCTAACACTTTGTTCTCCGTCGTCAGGAAAAAGAAAGATGGTTACTTGACCTCGCCTCTATAACTCTCCCTCCACAGACAGTCGATCAAAGCAGAGGTATATTCTTTGTGATGTGATCTCCTGCAATTTATACCATTATATCACAGTATTTAGTGTCAGCAGGAAAACCATTATTTGAGTGGTTTTCACAATTGGAAGTTACTGTTGAAAATCGTACAGTTGTCATTTTATTATATATATATATATATATATATATATATATATATATATATATATAGAGATATATAATATATATAGTATATAGATATCTATATATACTATATATATATATTAATATATATATATATATAGATATTAGAATATAATATATTAATATTATAATATTATATTAATATATATGTATATTATATATATGTGTGTGTGTGTGTATATATATAATTTAAAGTATATAATTATATAATAATATATTATATATATATTATATATATATATATATATATAGATATTATAATATATATAATATAGATTATCTATATAGCATATATATATATATATATATTTATATATTATATATGTTGTGGGTGTAGTGTGTGGGGTTTTTTGTGGGGGGGATGGGTGTATGTTACGGCCATTTTGCAATATTGGTCATTTTACAAAATTGCCGGCCAATATGTAAAAGGACCACATTCGTGGCCATTTTGCAAAATGACCTAAATTTCTCAACATTTTGCAAAACAACCAAGATTTTGGTCAGTTTACAAAATTATCGTTGGTCAGTTTACAAAATGTCCATACATCAAGCAGCCAGATGGAAAAAAAAAGCGAGGGAATGATAAAACGTAGTGAACATAACTAATTTTATTCATTTTCAGAAAATACAACTTTCAAATACATCAAAACGTATGAAGTTTTAGCAAGTAACTAGTTGAAAGAAAGTAAATGATAAACATAAGTGTATGTACAATACATTAAAGGAAATAGAATACAAAATACATTAAAGTTTAATGTATTTGTGTGTTGACCTTGTTAGAGCAAGAGGCACTGCATTTGCATCTGCTGTTGCATAAAACAGAGTTTTTTAAACACTTGCAGCGTCTGGTCATACATGACTTAGTGCAAGAGCATTTAGCGAATCCCTGACCTTGTCCCATTGACTCTTCAATGGCTACATCCCGCAGGCTTACTTCATGCTCCTGTACAACATCATCTATACATATATATATGTTACGTTTGATGCAGTCTCCAAAACTTCAAATACCTGAGAGCGACAGGTATTTGAGGTGGGAGGCAGCATATACTTATATCTTCTTGTGGTGGCGAGATGGGCTAAGGCTTCACTGCCAGTCCTGGAATTGAAGATGTCTATGGTTCGTGCCCGTCGGCCGGCAATTCTATTATCGCCTAACAAATTCCCCTTTGGTTAAACATATATGAAAATATATTAATTCCGAGGTAGAGCGAATTAGATATTAAAGGAAATTTGTAGCTCGATATATGTATATGAATAACAGTAATGTGATATGACTTATATATGACTATGTGCGGGCAAAAGCACTACAACGCTACCGAGAACGAGGGGGTTTGATGCAGTCTCCAAAACTACAAATACCTGAGTGCGACAGGTATTTGATGTGGGAGGCGGCATAAACTTATATCCTCTTGCGATGGCGGGGTGGGCTAAGGCTTCACTGCCAGTCCTGGAATTGAAGATGTCGATGGTTCGTGCCCGTCGGCCGGCAATTCTATTATCGCCTAACAAATTCCCCTTCGGTTAAACATATATGAAAATATATTAATTCCGAGGTAGAGCGAATTAGATATTAAAGGACATTTGTAGCTCAATATATGTATATGAATCATGGTAATGTGATATGACTTTTATATATATATATATATATATATATATATATATATATATATATATATATATATATATATATATATATACACACACGTGTGTGTGTGTGTGTATATACGTAAATACACATACGTACATACACTAACAAGCTAATCGACTAACTGGCACGTACATAACTTTCTGGCTTAGTCAATATAGTCACTAAGGTGTGCACCATATCGTGCCTAAAGCATTTTACATCTCAGCAAAATGGAGCCAGGAACTTCAGCATATGATACCGAACTCTAATACTCGTACTTTGCGTAAATTTTAGAATTATGACTCATGTTTAACTTACAGAGTTTCTTTCTTTATCATGATGGATCAATCCGTCTTGAGTAAATATCAGATCATCATGGGAATTGTAGTAATGCAAACGCTCATTCCAGTATTTTACAATAAAAAAATTTGGGGTTTATGAATAACTTCGCGTTTTCTGTAGCGTTTCCTGCGAAAGTTCTTGTACTCCTTTTTTTTCTTTTTCCCCAATGTCATTCTCTCCAAGAATCTTTTTTCTCAAATTACTTAGGTAATATTCCTTAAATAACTTACATTTCTTTATCTCACATTACAGTAATCACAGTCATTAAAAGGTTTGTAACAACTTACCAAAGTAATAAAATTTCATGATAAAGTTTGAGAATTTTTGTGTCAGTGATGCACCATATTTTCGAGCGCAGATTTCATAACGTTTCATGTCTTGCATGTAATGTTCTTAATTCGCAATTAAATAGTGTTTATTTTGGTGATCATATTTTTTTTATTTCTCTAAATTAAAAGATTGTATCACATTATATTCAAAGATAATTCCTACGTTTAATTGTTTTTCTCAATATATTTTAATGACCGTGTACACAGTATATGTTTCAAGAAATTATGTGTTCCCTGTTAGGCGAGTGGGTTACGTGCTTGTCTACTGATTTCCCCGCTCTGCTAACGTGGAACCAGAGGAATTTATTTCTGGAGATAGAAATTCATTTCTCTATATAATGTGGTTCGGATCCCCCAACAAGCTGTAGGTCCCTTTGCGAGGTAACCAATTGATTCATAGTCACGTAAAGAATATCTAATCCTTCGGGCCAGCCCTAGGAGGCCTGTTAACCAGCTCAGTGGTCTGGTTAAACTAAGATATACTTAACTGTACTCTCAAGAAATTACGTAAAAAGTAATGTTTCATTCTACATTTTGTAACATTTTATAAGTTTATTGACCTGATTTAAGAAGAACTGTCAAAGGCTTGCTTTTACGAAATCACGAAACCGAAAACTGGGCAAATCAGATCTAGTGATATTTCATGAAGAAGTTAAACGATAAAGTGGTGTTTTTTTATTTCGCCAGTCAATCAGTATTTACTAGGCGTCTACTTGTCTCAGTAGGTCTTCGTATCATTTCATTATTTTGGGGTTCTCCGGCATAAGATCACTAAAAGCGCCATAATTTTTTTTAGTAGGTCTTAAGGCCCCCATACACTGAACGATGGTCTGAACGACTGTCTGTATCGTTCGCAAAAACACTGTGTATGGGCTTGTCTGAATGCAAAAGTGGGCGGCATTTCGTGTCTCAACGATGTCAGCCGGAATCTGTCAAGGTTGCTGGCTTGCGACTTAAGTATGTCATACACAAATTTATTTGACTGCCGATATAACGCTATCGCGCACGTCTCTTCTAGAGATGATGCCATGTTCTCTGGAGACAAAATCTTTGTTCAGACTGAAATCGGGGCGGACTTCGTTCATACCGCCTGAATAGTGTGTGTGGGTCGATAACGACAATCGTTTAGACAATCGTTAAGTGTATGGGGGCTTTTATGCAAACCTGGTATCTATTACAAAAGTATTTAATCTTTTTACGGTTTACCTGCCCTAGTGTTGATTACACAATAATAGATTTTATTTCTAAATCCTGAAAATTGCTTTCCAGATACTTCGTTTTTTCTTATCATCTCATCCTTCAGTAGGTTATGCAAATTCAACTTGTGAATCATATCATTTGAGAGCCACAAAAACGTGATAGAAATAGAACTGGAGACCAACAGGAGACACTTAAAGTTATTCCAGTTTGTCCTTTAGAACTGTTTATTCTTATCGGTTTTGTGCATGGGTGTTATCAGTACTTTTTTTATGGATTGTATATACGTTTATTTACCACTTTTTTCCGCTCTACCTTGGTAACAAAAGTACTGTTTCGGCGTATGAGGGATGGGGTCCATTAAAAACAGAAAACCACTTTAACCTTTCTCCATCACCTCGGTGGTCGCGAGTTCGATTCTCGGCCATTCCATTGAGGGGTCAGAGATGTGTATTTCAGGTGATAGAAGTTCACTCTCAGCGTGGTTCGGAAGTCACGTAAAACCGTTGGTCCCGTTGCTGAATAACCACTGGTTCCGTGCAACGTAAAAACACCACACAAACAATACAAACAATCCTCTCTTTTATGTTAGTTTCTTCTCTCTCTTATTTTATCTTAATATCCTCCCCTTATTTCAGTCTCTTGTTGCTTCCTATCTTTTCATCAGTTTCTGAATATGTCTACCCCTTTTCACTTTAGAAATTAAATATGTAGTACCCTGTTGTATGATAGATTTGAACCGAAGTTAGGCGAGAATATATAATTCATCCTGTCAAAGAACTTGCATCGTAGATAAAAGATCTCATTATTAAAGACTTTAATTATTTGTTTAAAGATGGTTCATTTCTACATTATTATACCTCTCTCCATCGTAATCGGCGATGGTAATGTAAAATTAATAAACCTCAGGTATTGCATTATCCTTACGATATATATTTTGAAAAGTTTAGAAAATCAACTGTTCTCCCTTGTAGTGACCATATTTAATCCGTATCCTTCATTCAGAAACGAATTATTTGAGATCTGTCCCTTGAGTAATAGACTACTTGGCATCTCATGCTATTTCCCCCAAGGCATAGGTCAGATTTCCTCAAGTGTACTAAAAAAATTAGGACGAATAATTCATACCTTTCTATCTTGAATATACGTTGTCGCCTAAAATTTCAGCTTCTATAACATAAATTATTTATGGAATTTATGCTTACGTCACAAACTTATAAATGTGTCAAATAAATAGCATTAAATATTCTATCAATTTCTTGTTACGTTTGACCACGTCAGCATAGTATTCGGTGAGGGTATTTATTAAGTTATCACTTGGTGGTTTAATCTCTCTCTCTCTCTCTCTCTCTCTCTCTCTCTTCTCTCTCTCTCTGTCGTAGTTGATGGCCTTATGTTTAGCTTCTGCTCATTAGTGTCATTTGTATTCTGATAGTTCTGAGTGTTATCTGCGAATTATGATGCTGTATTCTCTTTTATTTTTAAGACACTATAAAATTAATGTTCGAAGTTTGTTTTATTCCAACTTACAGACATAGTCTGTCGTAAAAAGTCTACAAAATTAATGTTTGACGTTTGTTTTATTCTAACTTACGGACATAGTCTGTCGAAAAAACGTCTGCAAAATTAATGTTTGACGTCTGTTTTATTCCAACTTGTCGAAAAAACGTCTACAAAATTCACGCTTGGTGTTTGTTTTATTCCAACTTACGGATATAGTCTGTCGAAAAAAGTATAAAATTAACATTTGAAGATTGTTTTATTGCAAATTATGGAGATAGTCTGTCAAAACAAAAGTCAAAATCCCTCGTATGTTATCTCTCAGATCTGAAATAACCAATCCAGACTGTCAGGCTTCCACGACTTCTTCATTGTTACAAAACCTCCGAAATAGATGGAGGCTACAGAACCTGGCGTCGTGGAAAACTGATGTAAAAAAAAGAATGACAAACTTTGGGCGGTTGTTTAGGGAACTTTTGTTGGTCGAGTTAATATCTTAGTTTTCTTGTCCCTACCAGAACTTTAACAATATCTGAGAGTAGAAGAGAAATAAAACCACATCAGCAGAATAATACATTTATCAATGACTCATCCTTCTCCATTTACAAGGTCGCTCTCTTTCCATTGGTTTTTGGAGTTTTTTATTATATATGTAATCAGTAAATTCTCCATGGTATTCCATGATCATTTTAAAATGTCGACATTAGGGACGGTAACGGAGAGGAGACACTGAAGGAAACAAAACTCTTTTTCGTTTGTAACTCCGGCAAAGAGACAGTTTTCACTACAGCTGAGTTGCATCATTCCCATTCCGACCGCACCGTTTCCCAGCATTCCAATCGAAGGTTCAATCAAAGAGCAGCTGACTGAAAGGAAGCCGCTGTTTCTTGAGAGTAGTCGGTGGCACCTGAACCACTCAAAAATATTCAGGGTGGAACCGACTCACATCTCGTATCTGTAGACGAAGCGATCTCACGGCCATACTTTTATTTTACAATTTTGTTTTAGTTTTTCTATCAAAAGCATAAACACAGATTACTTCAAATGTGATGTGGATTTTTGAACCAAATCTCAAACCTACTTCCACTCTGCTTGTATATATTTTTGGCTTCCAAAAATCAAGAGTGGGCTAAAATTTGAATGATGGCCCACCGAGCACCAGCGAACAATCTCCGTTTCAAGGAATGAGGGGAGAAGAAATCGTGCATGATGAGCGCCTCTTGCATGCTTGATTGCTGTTTTTTTTTTTTTTTATTGGAAGGAAATATTACGAAAACACCAAGCCATGCATGGAGAGGAATAATGAAAACGGTTCTTCATGCACAAACATGAGAGCACTGGCTCGATTTTTTTGAAGTGATGAGAGCTGTTGTATTTGTTGTTAATGTCACAGTTGATAAATAATTATATGAAAGTTTATAGTTGATATTAGAGGATAAAATAAGGAAAACACAACAGATGAGAAACACTCCCGCATTCCATAACTTCTTAAGACGAATAACATGAACTGTTGTGGTGTCAGAGCAGGTGAGTTCACTAAACTCCAGAAAACAAATTCCCAAACCTATCTATACATCTCTTTGGAATTGGACAATCGCTTATATAAATTACCCAAAAGTGTTAAGGCTTATGAGGCAGATCACCTCCCTTTGTAAAGCAATCGAATTCCAAAGCCTAAATTAATGCTAAAGGGGAATTGGCAATCCAGGTATTCTTTCATAGTGAAAAAAAAGGCATCGTATTTATTTAACGTTGTTCTATTGAAATGTTCTACTCTCTATCCAGCAAAAATACAAGAGCCATAAAACCGAAAATCTCTGTTCTCCCCAAAATAAAACCAACACAGGCTGCGCCATTTTTCTTTGGAACTCCATATTTTGTTATAAAAAGCGAGCATGGTTTTAGAATTTTTTTTATCTTTCTCTATAATTACTCATGTGTTATTTGGATTCTAGCTTAGCTCAATCTCCTATGCTGGTACCTATCTGCTTCGGAAAGGTTAAGAGGGACATGCAATTGGAATTCGGGCAGAGAGCGCACAGAACGGAAGAGAAAAGAAGGAGGAAAATCTAGCGTAAATGTGGTAAGAATAAAGGATGGTGATTACAGACAATACTGCAATATTTGCAGCGCAACCAATAAGCGCTCGCTCTACTTTATGCGACTGTACGATCATTTTCTTTGTGATAGTCATGGTTTTTCTGTGGATTTGTGAGCTTGTCCATTAGTGACCCCCGATTCAATTTATAAAAAGCACTTCCTCTGAGCTTTCATGAAAATTTAAGGTCTTTTGCTGATTCTTACCAGAGGGAAAAGAAATTCTTTAGTCGTCGCCGGTTTGGGATGATTTTACTCGAGAGGTAGAACTGGGGGAGACTGGAGATGGATGGCTTTTAGGATATTCACTTCATGACAAGATCTTCCACCGAGTAGCCAGAGATCTCCGGTAATTAAGCAATCATCATTCTAATTACCCTTACGCACTTTCTTTTTGTTATGAAATACTATTTCTTGAGTACTTTTATGCTATAAATATCAGTCTCTCCTTCCCGAAAAAAAAGAACTTCCTCTTCACACGCAAAACTATAAAGCTATAAATAACTTTCCAGGATAATGACGAGCTTACATTGCCATTGTTTCTGGTGAATTTTTAATATACTATTACTAGGACATATAAAAAATAGAGCAGCGCCATGAAAGGGCGTCATTGCCTTGAATGCTTAGCGTTTATGAGAAAAACATCACCTTTCATATTACTTGCAAGCCCATGAAACAGACGAACAATGACGAGAGAGAGAGAGAGAGAGAGAGAGAGAGAGAGAGAGAATTTGATCTGACGCATGGTTGCAAACCGAAATGGTGAGGATTACCTCGTCGATGATATACCAATTTTTTTCACGTCGTTCCCCACTTTGCCACAGTTCAACAAAGGAGCGTGAACAAATTTTTCTGTTCCATGTGGCCACAAACTAATTCACTGATTCTCCCAATTCCCATCCTTCGTCGGCTCAACAAGGACCCGCCTAAACTTCTATTTCAAATAGCCAACCGTTAAACAATCCTTTCAATTGGGAAAAACTCTATCACAAGAGTATATATTGTTCTAAAGGGTCCACACTAATAAAGAATTTTAAGAGTTCGTGTATAACTTAAAAACACTTTACAAAGCTTTTGAACCCAGAGAAGGGTTCGAAAGCTTTGCAAAGTGTTTTTGAATTATACGCGAACTCTTAAAATTTTTTTTTTCTCACTGTAGACCCCTCAGAACAATTCTTTCAATCTCTATTACCCTCTTCCTGAGTCAGTTGGGATCATGCAAATCTTGCACTATCTCAGCCCAATCATTTCCTTAGCTAATTAGAGGATCATGTTAACACTTTTCTACTTCAAATGCCCACAAACCAATTCTCTCTCTCTCTCTCTCTCTCTCTCTCTCTCTCTCTCTCTCTCTCTCTCTCTCTCTCTCTCTCTCTTCGTTAATCAGCAGGCTATCATGCAAACATGTCTCTATTCTAAACGGTAATAAATCCGTCTTTTCATTATCTTACTCTCCTCTCTTTCGATTATTCAAACATTTTCCTACTTCAAGTGACAACGATCCAATTCTTCAACTCTTTCTCACCAATCTTTTTCCTCTCGATAATAGATCATGAAAACACAATTCTATTCCATCAGACTGCAAACCGATTCTTTCACTCTCTAGGTCACTATTCTCCCTTAACTCAACACTACATGCACTCAGACTAATCGTAACCCAGCTCTCCCACTCTCTCTGTCCCCACTCCTCACCCTTCCTCGGTTAAGTGAGGGATAAAGCAAATGACTACAAACCAATTCGCTCATTTTCTGTCTCCACTCTTCCTCAGAGCGCCTCAGTGGCGTGATCGGTATGGTCTTTGCCTGCCACCTCGGCGGCCACGAGTTCGATTCTCGGCCATTCCTCTGAGGGGTTAGAAATGTGTATATCTGGTGATAGAAGTTCACTCTCGACGTAGTTCGGAAGTCACGTAAAGCCGTTGGTCCCGTTGCTGAATAACCACTGGTTCCATGCAACTTAAAAACACAATAAAAACAAACAAACAAACTCTACCTCAGTCAGCTGGGAATCATGGAAATAAGGTTCTATCCTATTAGACGACTCTGAATCTGTCTGTGAGAAAATTATGAATGAGGCCATGAACAAACTTGATAATTGCTTGGATCAAATATTCACCAGTTCCCTGGGTGTTATAACGAGCGCTCTCCGTCCTCTATTTGGGATTCTGATCAAGCTTGATTATGAATGCTTAGCAACGAGTATGCTGTTTGTAATGTATCATACTCAAGCAGACTAAACTGAAATTTTGAATAACCTTCCATTTTTTTCAACTGGATACGGATGAGCATCAATTCATATGAAATAAGACACCAAAGACCATTACCTTGTGAAGCAAGCTTCCAGAGGAAACTTACTTTAACACATTAAAACAATGGAAAGGCAAAATGAAGTTAAATGTTGAACAGATAAAAAAAAACGAATGCACGACTATAAACATACCAACTCACACATATACATTAAATGTATAAATGTATGTGAATGTATGTATGTATATGTGTGTGTATATATACATACACACACACACACACACACACACACACATATATATATATATATATATATATATATATATATTATATATATATATATATATTATATATGTGTGTGTGTGTGTGTGTGTGTGTGTGTACACATATAGACTGCGTAAGTAAAACCAATACCAAGAATCGTGAATGCCCTAAAAGATACAATACTCATCAAGATCGCTCATACACACTGCTTCAGCTACACTACCACGCACAAGAGGCTTAGCAGAAATGCCTACATCCTTGCATACACGAATTCGGACACCCAGTACCAAATAAAAATGACGATAGAGCCGTGGTGTAACAACTACGAAAATGAACCAGAAGACGAGGACACGGGTGTTCATGAGGAACTGCTGTCTCAATGATGAGGCCCTTTGCGATATCCTCAAAAAGAACTTCTTTCTAACCACCAATTACCCAGAAAAATAATCTTAACATCTGTAATAACAAAAATGTCAGAACATCTCAGCTGCTCAAGAAAACCAACCTTTTCCTAAAGAAGGTCAAAGAACAGCATAAATCAATTTGTTATACATTAAGGGGAACATGTTAAGAAGAGAGTTCCAAAAAATTTCTCTTTTAATACAACATTCTGATTATCATAAAACATGAGAACATTAATATGACCCCCCTTGCCACGAACGCAAACACAAGATTTTTTCGTTGGAAATAAATGCAAAGTGAGTCTATTACAGTCCGTAAACTCCAATGCCTTTATGCTTCACATACAAAGACTTGAGGCAAAAAAAAAACCTTCTCGCACATTCTCGGAATAACAGAGACGAAATAAAAACGGATTCAGGCGTAATTACAAATCGTGTTTTTAAAGCAAAGCAAAAGCATCACAAACACTGCACTCGCTTGATGCAGTCAGGAGCCTTTTGATGCGGAGCTGAAGTTTTTTATATCTGCATTTTTGGAGATCCTCAAAGCACTTCAGGCAACGCATCTTTTCTACTTCACGATTTAATGACTCAGTTTTAGCAAAATAAGATTCTTGTCTTCTTTTCATCTCTTACACCTCCATTCTATCCAGAATATAAAATCATCGCATACCGAACTCATGTCTTTTATGTTACTATTCTGAAGGGTCATTTGGAGTCTAATTTTCTATTCCTCGGGCAAATGACTTCAATATCTAGGCACTGAGTCATTGGACTTACGTATTTTGTACCTAAGTCTAAAAAGAGCATCTATTCTGTGATACAATTTTCAGGAGATAGTAGTATTCATAATTCATTTTTCATTTCGGAGAAGCCTTGACCTCTTGAATTTTGGGTTTTTGTACTGACAGATGCTGTATTGATGTCATATTATTAACTGAAAGAAAATACCAATAATACACATACACACGGACACACCTTCATATATATATATATATATATATATATATATATATATATATATATATATATATCTATATATATATATATATATATATATATATATATATATATATATAATATATATATATATATATATATATATATATGTGGTCACTCAGCGCTGAAAGGGAAACTGAGAGTAAAAAAGTCCTAAAGGTGCAACAGGAGGATAACCTCGCAGCTGCACTGTGAAACGATTCTTAGGAGAGTGTGGAAAGTAAGAAGGATGGAAGAGATAATGAACAGAGGCAAAGTTAAATGATTGAAAGGGGTTGCAGCTAGGGGCCGAAGGGACGCTGCATAGATCTTTAAGTAACACCTACCGTGCACCGCAAGAGGTGCACTGATGGCACTATCCCCCTACAGGTGTCATGGTACACACGAAGATTTAGAAGTTAATGAGAATGGAGAGAGTTTTGTGGGAAAGGCTTTCGATATGACTTTACGTTTTCAAAGGGAAATATCTATGAATTCTTCAGAAATAGGAAATATTAAGTTTGCTTAATATTAGATGGAAAAACTAGTTGACGGATATAATTTTGAGAAGAGGAGTTTCTTGAGGTATATCTGATCATTACTTACCTGAGGCAAAGGTTAGATAGACACAATTTGAAGGGTAATAAATGAAACTGTAGCTATCAATGTAATTAAGACAAGTGAGTTATAGGAAGTATGGGGAGAAGGGTATATTAGAGGGAAAATGATGAAATGAGGGCTAGGGTTAAAGATACGAAATGGAGTTATTTAAAGGACAACTTTTTACAATTCGAGAGTATGACCCTAAGGTCATGAAAGAGTGTTAAAAGCTATATAAGGGCAGGATGAAGGAATAAATGCATTAAGTGGGGATATGAGAAAACAAAAAAAGGCAATGGAAAATGGAGATCACCGGTAAGTGTAGTCCCAAAACAGATCATTTTCTGTTAAATGAGAGAGAAGAAGAAGGCAAGTCATGAAAAGAGAGGGAGAAGGTGCACAGGAAATTTATGGAGGGTGAAACGCTGCTCTGAAAGGCAGCAAATATGGAGAAAAAGGTTAATGAAGAAATGGATCCCAGTGTAAAAGATGCAAATGGAAAGACGCTGGCTGAAGTTAATGCATTTCCAGGTTGCTGGAGTGAGTCTTTGGAAGATTTGGTGCATGTGCTGTACGAGAAGACAACTGAAGAGCTGCGTGAACAATAGTGGGAGGGGCTAGTGAAAGTGATAATTATTGAAGATATATGAGGTGGGCGATTATAATAATGAAGAATGGAAAGACGCCCTGAGATGATGGGATGACAGGTAAGATGCCACGGAATGATAGTGAGAGTTTGAGTGGCTCACCACTGTTTCCACGGCAATTCTGAATGAGGGGGAAAGTTCCACTGGAATGAGGGGAAGAATAATGGTTCCAGTGTATAAAAATAAAGGTGACTGACAGTAGACTAACAACTACTCGTCAACAAAGGAAGATGGATATTAAGGAACATCCCAAGTCTCCGGTTCGAGATTCGAAAACGGATCCACTTACAGTTGTGAGGTACACGTAGTGAGCTTCGAGGTGGCGGGGGTCCAGGTGGGGCCAGGCCCAGAAGGGGGGAGGAGGACGTTAAATCAGCCTGAAATTCTACCATCCCGTATAACACCAGGATACCCCAACATAATGACGTTAAAAAGACAATAGAATATAAATAATTTTGGATGAATTAATGATAACAAGAATGACATAACAGATGGTACCACACAAAACAGAGACTACAGAATACGTGAGCAGCATGAGAGCAATTTCTATTAATACAAAAGCATTTCATTAATAGATAAAAACAGGACAATTAAACACAGAAAAATGCTTTACTAATTAAATGGGAATTACCCATTTAGACAGGAGTATTTGAGAACAGGAGTATTTGTAAGATCATAATCATCTTGCACCGGAAGAAAAAAAAAACAATTACAAGGCTCACAAAGAGCCGTTTGTTCAACTTGCGGTATAATATATTGTGTGCGTGTTAGAGGCGAATATCTCTGGGCGAATTATGGCCAGCTTACTTTTTTAAAGGTCGTTTGCTCTGTAAAGCAGTAGTGATTCATTATCTCTTGTGTTACCATTACTGCCTTTGTTATCACCTGAATACGATATGCAAATACAGTATTCCTCACGTTCTTAAGTGCATCAAATGAACTTATAAATTTTATGTGGGCGAAGTTCATGCGGTCCAAAATATGTCAAATGATTTCGGTTCATGGTGACTATTAAGTATACTCTTGGCAAAAGGCTTCATGTGAATTAAAGACCTTCTGTTGCATATGCAATGCTGTGGGATGAATCACAAACTGATGGGGATAGCTCTGCAATGTTTGAAAAGTAATTCACTGTATTTTGATGTACTGAAGAAATTATTGGGCAAGCAAAGGGTACAGTCATTGCTACTGACAATAATTCTTGTCATTATTTTTTGGAATTTTTTGAAATTTTGTTAACGTTGGATCTTTCTTCTGGAGCGAAAACTTAATCTAGGTTAGCTTAACTTTTGACGAAACAATTGGGCTGTAATATATTTGTTTACTTAACCTTCCCAACTCTCTCTCTCTCTCTCTCTCTCTCTCTCTCTCTCTCTCTCTCTCTCTCTCTCTCTCTCTCTCTCTCTCTCTTTCAGTGAGTTTGTCTCCTCATAATAACCTAAAACTACAAGATGTCTGATAACATTCATCAGCTGATTTATTACAAAAACGTTCAAATCCTTTCCCCAACTAAAACGTTCCCTGACTCTTCCCTTTGAAACTGTTTAAGGAAACTGCCTTAGCATTATTCAAAGTGGAATATTCACCCACCCCTCTCACCCCACCACCACCTCACCTACAAACCCCATCTCATATCTCGTGTTAGAATTCTTAGCTAACTTTCTGCATTTCAACTTATTTTCAAAAGCAGATTTAAATCACCTGATCTCACTTATATTCCAATTCAACAGATTTAAATCAGAATAGCAACCAAGTGGACATTGCACTACTTCTGAAGTATATGCGTATTCAATAAAAACGATATGGACGCCAAGCAGATACAATAACAATAACTAAAATAAAAAAAAATAAGAAATGAGGAAATTAAAGTAATACAGAAAAAAAACAAAGTACACAGGCATATCACTCTCCTCTGAACTTCATTGTTTTCTGGGCCACTCACCATAACCATATCACCCTGTCAACATAGAGAAGAAAATATTGTATAATTACCCACTTAAAACCTACAGTACGTTCGCTGTAACGCTGGTGGTTGTTCGATAAAGGGGAGCTATGCAACATCGAGTCTGGTAAAACACCTGATGAGGTGACCACTAGAGAAAAAAATATAAATAAATATCCAACCAATTATTTTTAGATCATGCTAAACGACCAACTATTTCTGCGCTCACATGTTGGGTTTTCCGATTCTTGTATCTGCATAATAATCGACCCCGAACGTATGCTTAGCCCTGACACCTTCCTCCGGATCTTCATTTATTGTTGGGTGCAATTATCTGTGTCATTACAGGGGATGCAGACGTCATTAGCCCTGGTTGCGTGATTGCTTTGGAGTTTAAGAAAAAATGGACAGCTAAATGCAGGAATATTTTGTCTTTGATAGAGAATAACGAAATGCTGAGACGCTGCGTGAGCGATGTTGCTTAAGGGACTTGTGATGTATTTTGACAATGGTCACCGTAAAAGACATATTTCAGTACATACACATATATATATATATATATATATATATATATATATATATATATATATATATAGTAAAGTAACTAATTTACTCACATCTAGTCCTCTTGTTTGGACATTATTTTTAAAAATTATGTTAGACTATCTCCCATGCTTTTAAGAACAACCATAGACCAAGACTAGTGGAAGGCGCCGCCATAAACTTGGGAGAAGCTTTTTATGGTAACAAGTCGTTTGTTGGGGAAGACCCATTGTCAACTTTTACATTCTTAAAAACTTTGTTAAAAATTTCGATTTTAAGACAAGCTCTGTTTTTCCTCTGCCTGTTGCTGCCCCTTCTTCTGCTCTCCTTCCTCAGATGGATTACAGCACGGGGGACGAGACGTGCAGCAATGTTGCAAGCGCGCCCCCAAGGGAACACCATGCAGCAGCATCATCACAGCCCACAAGACGTTCCAGCAGAATAGCAAACAGGAATTCGAACATCAACAACGGAATCACCTAGTTGGGTTGTTGAGCGCTTCCTCCATCTGCGTTCGTCATTGTGGAAGGATCCTGTTCAGAGTTTACTTCGACGGATTTTTAAAGTCACAATGTTCACTTGACTGAAGATGAACCTAGTATAAGGTTCGAAAGCTTTTATTATCTATTAAAAAGACTTTATACTTCACATGCAATATTATTTTGGACCTGCAACCATTATTATTATTATTATTATTATTATTATTATTATTATTATTATTATTATTATTATTATTATTATTGGTGAAGAAAGGCACAATGATGTAAGTATAAATATATATTAAAAATATACATAAAACGAGAGCTTTCGGGAATACCTCGTTATATATAAATTTTAAGATATATTTACACTTACATTATTGCGAATTTCTTCACCATTTTAGTGACGCCTGTGATTACGAGATGATGATGATGATGATGATGATGATGATGATGATGATTATTATCTATAATAAG
>NC_061100.1:2116267-2130311 GCF_015104395.2 Macrobrachium nipponense | reverse complement strand
CCACTCTCGATAGAGAGGCATTAACTTAACATGGTAGAGGTTGCCTATGGCTCGAAAATGTATACCCACGCTTAAGCTGGCCCGACAGATACAATTCCTTAAGGAGGCTTAGGCCAACATCCAAAAGGTGGGCAGAAATCCACTTTCGATAAGAGAGGCATTAACTTACCATGGTAGAGGTTGCCTATGGCTCAAAAGTGGTATACCCACGCTTAAGCTGGCCCGACAGATAACGAATTCCTTAAGGAGGCTTAGGCCAACATCCAAAAGGTGGGCAGAAATCTACTTTCGATAAGAGAGGCATTAACTTACAATGGTAGAGGTTGCCTATGGCTCGAAAGTGGTATACCCACGCTTAAGCTGGCCGACAGATACCGAATTCCTTAAGGAGGCTTAGGCCAACATCCCAAAAGGTGGGCAGAAATCCACTTTCGATAAGAGAGGCATTAACTTACCATGGGAGAGGTTGCCTATGGCTCGAAAGTGGTATACCTACGCTTAAGCTGGCCCGATAGATACTGAATTCCTTAAGGAGGCTTAGGCTAGCATCCAAAAGGTGGACAGATATCCACTTTCGATAAGAGAGGCATTAACTTACCATGGTAGACGTTGCCTATGGCTTGAAAGTGGTATACCCACACTTAAGCTGGACCAACAAATACCGAATTCCTTAAGGAGGCTTAGGCTAGCATCCGAAAGGTGGGCAGAAATCCACTTTCGATAAAAGAGGCATTAACTTACATGGTAGAGTTGCCTATGACTCGAAAATGGTATACCCACACTTAAGATGGCCCGACAAATACCGAATTCATTTAGGACTTATTGGCCAGCATCCAACGGTGGTAGAAATCCACTTTCGATAAGAGAGGCATAAACTTATCATGGTAGATGTTGCTTATGGCTTGAAAGTGGTATACTCATGCTTAAATTGTCCCGACAGATACTGAATTCCTTAAGGAGGCTTAGGCCAGCATCCAAAAGGTGGGCAGAAATCCACTTTTGATAAGAGAGGCATTAACTTACAATGGAAGAGTTTGCCTATGGGAAGAAAGTAGTATACCCATGCTTAAGCTGGCCCGACAGATACCGAATTCCTTAAGGAGGCTTAGGCCAACATCCAAAAGGTGGGCAGAAATCCACTTTCGATAAGAGAGGCATTAACTTACCATGGTAGAGGTTGCCTATGGCTCGAAAATGGTATACCTACGCTTAAGCTGGCCCGATACATACCGAATTCCTTAAGGAGGCTTAGGCTAGCATCCAAAAGGTGGACAGATATCCACTTTCGATAAGAGAGGCATTAACTTACCATGGTAGACGTTGCCTATGGCTCGAAAGTGGTATACCCACATTAAGGTGGCCCGACAAAAATACCGAATTCATTTAGGAGGCTTAGCCAGCATCCAAACGGTGGGTAGAAATCCACTTTCGAAAAGAGAGGCATAAACTTATCATGGTAGATGTTGCTTATGGCTCGAAGGTGGTATACCCATGCTTAAACTGGCCCGACAAATACCGAATTCCTTAAGGAGCTTAGGCTAGCATCCAAAGGTGGGCAGATATCCACTTCGATAAGAGAAGCATAAGCTTACCATGGTAGACATTGCATATGGCTTGAAAGTGGTATACCCACACTTAAGCTGACCAACAAATACCGAATTCCGTTTAGTTGGCTTAGGCTAGCATCCAAAAGTTGGGCAAAAATCAAATTTCCATGATAGAGGCATTAACCTTACTATGGTAGAGGTTGCCTATGGCTCAAATTGGTATACCACGCTTAAGCAGGACCCGACAGATACTAAATTCCTTAAAGAGGCTTAGGCCAGCATCCAAAAATGGTGGGCAAAAAACAAAATCCCCGACTTTCCACGATAGAGGCATTAACTTACCATGGTAGAGGTTGCCTATGGCCTCGAAAGTGGTATACCCACGCTTAAGCTGGCCCGACAGATACTAAATTCCTTAAAGAGGCTTAGGCCAGCATCTAAAAGGTGGGCAGAAATCGACTTTCGATGAGAGAGGCATGAACTTACCATGGTAGACGTTGCCTATGGTTCAAAAGTGGTATACCCACATATAGCTGGCCTGACAGATACCGAATTCCTCAAGGAGGCTTAGGCTAGCATCCAAAAGGTGGGCAGATATCCACTTTCGATAAGAGAGGCATGAACTTACAATGGTAGACGTTGCCTATGGCTTGAAAGTGGTATACCCATGCTTAAGCTGGACCAACAAATACCAAATTCCTTAAGGAGGCTTAGGCTAGCATCCGAAAGGTGGGCAGAAATCCACTTTTGATAAGAGAGGCATTAACTTACCATGGTAGAGGTTGCCTATGACTCGAAAGTGGTATACCCACGCTTAAGGTGGCCCAACAAATACCGAATTCATTTAGGAGGCTTAAGCCAGCATCCAAACGGTGGGTAGAAATCCACTTTCGATAAGAGAGGCATTAACTTATCATGGTAGATGTTGCTTATGGCTTGAAAGTGGTATACCCATGATTAAGCTGGCCCGACAGATACCGAATTCCTTAAGGAGCCTTAGGACAGCATCCAAAAGAAGGGCAGAAATCCACTTTCGATAAGAGAGGCATTAACTTACCATGGTAGAGGTTGCTTGTGGCAAGAAAGTGGTATACCCATGCTTAAGCTGGCCCAACAGATACCAAATTCCTTAAGGAGGCTTAGGCCAGCATCCTAAAGGTGGGCAGAAGTCCACTTCGATGTGAGAGGCATTACTTTCCATGGTCGAGGTTCCCTATGGCTAGAAAGTGGTATACCCACGCTTAAGCTGGCCCGACAGATACCGAATTCCTTAAGGAGGCTTAGGCCAGCATCAAAAAGGTGGGCAGAAATCCACTTTCGATAAGAGAGGCATTAACTTACCATGGTAGAGGTTGCCTATGGCTCGAAAGTGGTATACCCACACTTAAGCTGGCCCGACAGATACCGAATTCCTTAAGGAGGCTTAGGCCAATATCCAAAAGGTGGGCAGAAATCTAATTTTGATAAGGGAGGCATTAACTTACCATGGTAGAGGTTGCCTATGACTCAAAAGTGGTATACCTCCGCTTAAGCTGGCCCGACAGATACCGAATTCCTTAAGGAGGCTTAGGCTAGCATCCAAAAGGTGGGCAGAAATCCACATTCGATGAGAGAGGCATGAACTTACCATGGTAGACGTTGCCTATGGGTCAAAAGTGGTATACCCACGTATAGCTGGCCTGACAGATACCGAATTCCTTAAGGAGGCTTAGGCTAGCATCCAAAAGGTGGGCAGATATCCACTTTCGATAAGAGAGGCATGAACTTACCATGGTAGAGGTTGCCTATGGGTCGAAAGTGGTATACCCACGTATAGCTGGCCCGACAGATACCGAATTCCTTAAGGAGGCTTAGGCCAGCATCCAAAAGGTGGGCAGAAATCCACTTTCGATAAGAGAGGCATTAACTTACCATGGTAGATGTTGCCTGTGGCTCGAAAGTGGTATACCCACGCTTAAGCTGGACCTACAAATAACGAATTCCTTAAGGAGGCTTAGGCCAGCATCCAAAAGGTGGCCTGAAATCCACTTTTGATAAGAGAGGCATTAACTTACCATGGTAGAGGTTGCCTATGGCTCGAAAGTGGTATACCCCCGCTGAAGCTGGCCCGACAGATACCGAATTCCTTAAATTGGCTTAGGCCAGCCTCCAAAATGTGGGCAGAAATCCACTTTCGATAAGAGAGGCATTATCTTACCATGGTAGAGGTTGCCTATGTACGCAAGTGGTATACCCATGCTTAAGCTAGTACCCATGCTTAAGCTAAGGAGGCTTAGGCCAGCATCTCAAAGGTGGGCAGAAATCCACTTTCGATAACAGAGGCATTAACTTACAATGGTAGAGGTTGCCTGTGGCTCTGAAGTGGTAAACCCATGCTTAAGCTGGCCAGACAGATAACGAATTCCTTAATGAGGCTTAGGCTAGCATCCAAAAGTTGGGCAGAAATCCACTTTCGATAAGAGAGGCATTAACTTAACATGGTAGAGGTTGCCTATGGCTCGAAAGTGGTATACCCACACTTAAACTGGCCCGACAGATACCGAATTCCTTAAGGAGGCTTAGGCCAGCATCCAAAATGTGGGCAGAAATCCACTTTCGATAAGGTAGGCATTAACTTACCATGGTAGAGGTTGCCTATGGCTCGAAAGTGGTATACCCATGCTTAAGCTGGCCCGACAAATACCGAATTCCTTTAGGAGGCTTAGGCCAGCATCTAAAAGGTGGGCAGAAATCCACTTTCGATAAGAGAGGCATTAACATACAATGGTAGAGGTTGCCTATGGTGGCTCGAAAAGTGGTATACCCATGCTTTAGCTGGCCCGAAAGATCCACCGAATTCCTTAAGGAGCTTAGGCCAGCATCCAAAAGGGTGGGCAGAAATCCACTTTTGATGAGAGAGGTCATTAACTTACCATGTAGAGGTTGCTTGCCAGAAAG
Organism: Macrobrachium nipponense; assembly: GCF_015104395.2. NCBI lineage: Eukaryota > Metazoa > Arthropoda > Malacostraca > Decapoda > Palaemonidae > Macrobrachium > Macrobrachium nipponense. Next base: position 2,125,827 of record NC_061100.1, on the reverse strand, counting down.
TCGTATACCCATGCTTAGCTGGCAACAGTATTTACCCTGCTTAGCTGGATACCAAATTCCTTAAGGAGGCTTAGGCTAGCATCCTAAAGGTGGGCAGAAATCCACTTCGATGAGAGAGGCATTAACTTACCATGGTAGATTGGTTGCCTATGGCTCGAAAGTGGTATACCCATGCTTAAGCTGGCCCAACAGATACCGAATTCCTTAAGGAGGCTTAGGCCAGCATCCAAAAGGTGGGCAGAAATCCACTTTCGATAAGAGAGGCATTAACTTACCATGGTAGAGGTTGCCTATGGCTCGAAAGTGGTATACCCATGCTTAAGTTGGCCTGACAGATACTGAATTCCTTAAGTGAGGCTTAGGCCAGCATCTCAAAGGTGGGCAGAAATCGACTTTCGATAAGAGAAGCATTAACCATGGTAGAGGCTGCCTATGGTACAAAAGTGCTATACCCACACTTAAGCTGGCCCGACAGATACCGAATTTCTTAAGGAGGCTTAGGCTAGCATCCAAAAGGTGGACAGAAATCCACTTTCGATAAGAGAGGCATTAACTTACAATGGTAGAGGTTGCCTATGGTACAAAAGTGCTATACCCACACTTTAACTGGCCCGATAGATACCGAATTCCTTAAGGAGGCTTAGGCCAGCATCCAAAATGTGGGCAGAAATCCACTTTCGATAAGAGAGGCATTAACTTAACATGGTAGAGGTTGCCTATGGCTCGAAAATGGTATACCCACGCTTAAGCTGGCCCGACAGATACCAAATTCCTTAAGGAGGCTTAGGCCAACATCCAAAAGGTGGGCAGAAATCCACTTTCGATAAGAGAGGCATTAACTTACCATGGTAGAGGTTGCCTATGGCTCAAAAGTGGTATACCCACGCTTAAGCTGGCCCGACAGATAACGAATTCCTTAAGGAGGCTTAGGCCAACATCCAAAAGGTGGGCAGAAATCTACTTTCGATAAGAGAGGCATTAACTTACAATGGTAGAGGTTGCCTATGGCTCGAAAGTGGTATACCCATGCTTAAGCTGGCCCGACAGATACCGAATTCCTTAAGGAGGCTTAGGCCAGCATCCAAAATGTGGGCAGAAATCCACTTTCGATAAGAGAGGCATTAACTTACCATGGTAGAGGTTGCCTATGGCTCGAAAGTGGTATACCCACGCTTAAGCTGGCCCGACAGATACCGAATTCCTTAAGGAGGCTTAGGCCAACATCCAAAAGGTGGGCATAAATCCACTTTCGATAAGAGAGGCATTAACTTACCATGGGAGAGGTTGCCTATGGCTCGAAAGTGGTATACCTACGCTTAAGCTGGCCCGATAGATACTGAATTCCTTAAGGAGGCTTAGGCTAGCATCCAAAAGGTGGACAGATATCCACTTTCGATAAGAGAGGCATTAACTTACCATGGTAGACGTTGCCTATGGCTTGAAAGTGGTATACCCACACTTAAGCTGGACCAACAAATACCGAATTCCTTAAGGAGGCTTAGGCTAGCATCCGAAAGGTGGGCAGAAATCCACTTTCGATAAAAGAGGCATTAACTTACCATGGTAGAGGTTGCCTATGACTCGAAAGTGGTATACCCACACTTAAGATGGCCCGACAAATACCGAATTCATTTAGGAGGCTTAGGCCAGCATCCAAACGGTGGGTAGAAATCCACTTTCGATAAGAGAGGCATAAACTTATCATGGTAGATGTTGCTTATGGCTTGAAAGTGGTATACTCATGCTTAAACTGTCCCGACAGATACTGAATTCCTTAAGGAGGCTTAGGCCAGCATCCAAAAGGTGGGCAGAAATCCACTTTCGATAAGAGAGGCATTAACTTACAATGGAAGAGTTTGCCTATGGGAAGAAAGTAGTATACCCATGCTTAAGCTGGCCCGACAGATACCGAATTCCTTAAGGAGGCTTAGGCCAACATCCCAAAAGGTGGCAGAAATCCCACTTTCGATAAGAGAGGCATTAACTTACCATGGTAGAGGTTGCCTATGGCTCGAAAATGGTATACCTACGCTTAAGCTGGCCCGATAGATACCGAATTCCTTAAGGAGGCTTAGGCTAGCATCCAAAAGGTGGACAGATATCCACTTTCGATAAGAGAGGCATTAACTTACCATGGTAGACGTTGCCTATGGCTCGAAAGTTGTATACCCACACTTAAGCTGGACCAACAAATACCGAATTCCTTAAGGAGGCTTAGGCTAGCATCCGAAAGGTGGGCAGAAATCCACTTTCGATAAAAGAGGCATTAACTTACCATGGTAGAGGTTGCCTATGACTCGAAAGTGGTATACCCACACTTAAGGTGGCCCGACAAATACCGAATTCATTTAGGAGGCTTAGGCCAGCATCCAAACGGTGGGTAGTAATCCACTTTCGATAAGAGAGGCATAAACTTATCATGGTAGATGTTGCTTATGGCTTGAAAGTGGTATACCCATGCTTAAACTGGCCCGACAAATACCGAATTCCTTAAGGAGGCTTAGGCTAGCATCCAAAAGGTGGGCAGATATCCACTTTCGATAAGAGAAGCATAAGCTTACCATGGTAGACGTTGCATATGGCTTGAAAGTGGTATACCCACACTTAAGCTGGACCAACAAATACCGAATTCCTTTAGTTGGCTTAGGCTAGCATCCAAAAGTTGGGCAAAAATCAACTTTCCATGATAGAGGCATTAACTTACTATGGTAGAGGTTGCCTATGGCTCAAAATTGGTATACCCACGCTTAAGCAGGCCCGACAGATACTAAATTCCTTAAAGAGGCTTAGGCCAGCATCCAAAAGGTGGGCAAAAATCCACTTTCCACGATAGAGGCATTAACTTACCATGGTAGAGGTTGCCTATGGCCTCGAAAGTGGTATACCCACGCTTAAGCTGGCCCGACAGATACTAAATTCCTTAAAGAGGCTTAGGCCAGCATCTAAAAGGTGGGCAGAAATCGACTTTCAATGAGAGAGGCATGAACTTACCATGGTAGACGTTGCCTATGGTTCAAAAGTGGTATACCCACGTATAGCTGGCATGACAGATACCGAATTCCTCAAGGAGGCTTAGGCTAGCATCCAAAAGGTGGGCAGATATCCACTTTTGATAAGAGAGGCATTAACTTACCATGGTTGAGGTTGCCTATGACTCGAAAGTAGTATACCCAAGTTTAAGCTGGCCCGACAGATACCAAATTATATAAGGAGGCTTAGGCCAGCATCCAAAAGATGGGCAAAAATCCACTTTCCATGATAGAGGCATTAACTTACCATGGTCGAGGTTGCCTATGGCTCAAAAGTGGTATACCCAAGTATAGCTGGCCTGACAGATAGCGAATTCCTTAAGAATGGTTCAGGCTAGCATCCAAAAGATGGGCAGATATCCACTTTCGATAAGAGAGGCATGAACTTATCATGGTAGACATTGCGTATGGCTCAAAAGTGGTATACCCATGCTTAAGTTGGACCAACAAATACCGAATTCCTTAAGGAGGCTTAGGCTAGCATCCGAAAGGTGGGCAGAAATCCACTTTCGATAAGAGAGGCATTAACTTACCATGGTAGAGGTTTGCCTATCTCTCGAAAGTGGTATACCTACGCTTAAGGTGGCTCGACAAATACCAAATTCATTTAGGAGGCTTAGGCCAGCATCCAAAAAATGGGTAGAAATCCACTTTCGATAAGAGAGGGATTAACTTATCATGGTAGATGTTGCTTATGGCTTGAAAGTGGTATACCCATGCTTAAGCTGGCCCGACAGATACCGAATTCCTCAAGGAGGCTTAGGCCAGCATCCATAAGGTGGGCAGAAATCCACTTTCGATAAGAGAGGCATTAACTTACCATGGTAGAGGTTGCCTATGGCTCGAAAGTGGTATACCCATGCTTAAGCTGGCCCGACAGATACCAAATTCCTTAAGGAGGCTTAGGCCAGCATCCAAAAGGTGGGCAGAAATCCACTTTCAATGAGAGAGGCATTAACTTACCATGGTAGAGGTTGCCTATGGCTCTAAAGTGGTATACCCATGCTTTAACTGGCCTGACAGATACCGAATTCCTTAAAGAGGCTTAGGCCAGCATCCAAAAGGTGCAGAAATCCACTTTTGATAAGAGAGGCATTAACTTACCGTGGTAGAGGTTGACTATGGCTCGAAAGTGGTATACCCAAGCTTAAGCTGGCCCGAAAGATACCGAATTCCTTAAGGAGGCTTAGGCCAGTATCCAAAAGGTGGGCAGAAATCCACTTTTGATAAGAGAGGCATTAACTTACAATGGTAGAGGTTGCCTATGGCTCGAAAGTGGTATACCCATGCTTTAACAGGCCTGACAGATACCGAATTTCTGAAGGAGGCTTAGGCCAGCATCCAAAAGTTGCAGAAATCCACTTTTGATAAGGGAGGCATTAACTTACTATGGTATAGGTGGCCTATGACTCAAAAGTGGTATACCCACTCTTAAGCTGGCCCGACAAATACCGAATTCCTTAAGAAGGCTTAGGCCAGTAGCCAAAAGGAGGGCAGACGTCCACTTTTGATAAGAGAGGCATTAACTTACCATGGTAGAGTTTGCCTATGGCTCGAAAGTGGTATACCCAAGTTTAAGCTGGCCCGATAGATACTAAATTACATAAGGAGGCTTAGGCCAGCATCCAAAAGGTGGGTAAAAATCCACTTTCCATGATAGAGGCATTAACTTACCATGGTAGAGGTTGCCTATGGCTCGAAATTGGTATACCCATGCTTAAGTTGGCCCGACAGATACTAAATTCCTTAAAGAGGCTTAGGCCACCATCTAAAAGGTGGGCAGAAATCCACTTTCGATGAGAGAGGCATTAACTTACCATGGTAGAGGTTGCCTATGGGTCGAAAGTGGTATACCTACGTATAGCTGGCCTGACAGATACCGAATTCCTTAAGGAGGCTTAGGCTAGCATCCAAAAGGTGGGCAGATATCCACTTTCGATAAGAGAAGCATAAACTTACCATGGTAGACGTTGCATGTGGCTTGAAAGTGGTATACCCACACATAAGCAGGACCAACAAATACCGAATTCCTATAGTTGCCTTAGGCTAGCATCCAAAAGTTGGGCAAAAATCAAAAAGTGGTATACCCATGCTTAAGCTGGCCCGACAGATACCAAATTCCTTAAGGAGGCTTAGGCCAGCATCCAAAAGGTGGGCAGAAATCGACTTTCGATGATAGAGGCATTAACTTACCATGGTAGAGGTTGCCTATGGCTCGAAAGTGGTATACCCATGCTTATGCTGGCCCAACAGATACCGAATTCCTTAAGGAGGCTTAGGCCAGCATCCAAAAGGTGGGCAGAAATCCTCTTTCGATAAGAGAGGCATTAACTTACCATGGTAGAGGTTGGCTATAGCTCGAAATTGGTATACCCATTCTTAAGGTGGCCCGACAGATACCGAATTCCTTAATTAAGGAGGCTTAGGCCAGTATCCAAAAGGTGGGCAGAAATCCACTTTTTATAAGGGAGGCATTAACTTACCATGGTAGAGGTTGCCTATGGCTCGAAAGTGGTATACCTACGCTTAAGCTGGCCCGACAGATACCGAATTCCTTAAGGAGGCTTAGGCCAGCATCCAAAAGGTGGGCACAAATCCACTTTCGATGAGAGAGGCATTAACTTACCATGGTAGAGGTTGCCTATGGCTCGAAAGTGGTATACCCACGTATAGCTGGCCCGACAGATACCGAATTCCTCAAGGAGGCTTAGGCCAGCATCCAAAAGGTGGGCAGAAATGCTCTTTCGATAAGAGAGGCAATAACTTACCATAGTAGATGTTGCCTATGGCTCGAAAGTGGTATACCCACTCTTAAGCTGGACCTACATATACCGAATTCCTTAAGGAGGCTTAGGCCAGCATCCAAAAGGTGGGCAGAAATCCACTTTCGATAGGAGAGGCATTAACTTACCATGGTAGAGGTTGCCTATGGCTTGAAAGTGGTATACTCACGCTTAAGCTGGCCCGACAGATACCGAATTCCTTAAGGAGGCTTAGGCCAGCATCCAAAAGGAGGGCAGAAATCCACTTTCGATAAGAGAGGCATTAACTTACCAATATAGAGGTTGCCTATGGCTCGAAAGTGGTATACCCACGCTGAAGCTGGCCCGACAGATACCGAATTCCTTAAGGAGGCTTAGGCCAGCATCCAAAAGGAGGGCAGAAATCCACTTTCGATAAGAGAGGCATTATCTTACCATGGTAGAGGTTGCCTATGGTACGGAAGTGGTATAACCATGCTTAAGCTGGCCCGACAGATAAAAGAATTCCTTAAGGAGGCTTAGGCCAACATCCAAAATGTGGGCAGAAATCCTCACTTTCGATAAGAGAGGCATTAACTTACCATGGTAGAGGTTGCCTATGGCTCGAAAGTGGTATACCCACGCTTAAGATGGCCCGACAGATACCGAATTCCTTAAGGAGGCTTAGGCCAGCATCCAAAAGGAGGGCAGAAATCCACTTTCGATAAGAGAGGCATTATCTTACCATGGTAGAGGTTGCCTATGGTACGGAAGTGGTATAACCATGCTTAAGCTGGCCCGACAGATAAAAGAATTCCTTAAGGAGGCTTAGGCCAACATCCAAAATGTGGGCAGAAATCCACTTTCGATAAGAGAGGCATTAACTTACAATGGTAGAGGTTGCCTATGGCTCGAAAGTGGTATACCCATGCTTAAGCTGGCCCGACAGATACCGAATTCCTTAAGGAGGCTTAGGCCAGCATCCAAAATGTGGGCAAAAATCCACTTTCGATAAGAGAGGCATTAACTTACCATGGTAGAGGTTGCCTATGGCTCGAAAGGGGTATACCCACGCTTAAGCTGGCCCGACCGATACTGAATTCCTTAAGGAGGCTTAGGCCAACATCCAAAAGGTGGGCAATAATCCACTTTCGATAAGAGAGGCATTAACTTACAACGGTAGAGGTTGCCTATGGCTCGAAAGTGGTATACCCATGCTTAAGCTGGCCCGACAGATAACGAATTCCTTTAGGAGGCTTAGGCCAGCATCCAAAATGTGGGCAGAAATCCACTTTCATTAAGAGAGGCATTAACTTACCATGGTAGAGGTTGCCTATGGCTCGAAAGTGGTATAACCACGCTTAAGCTGGCTCGACAGATGCCGAATTCCTCAAGTATGCTTAGGCCAACATCCAAAAGTGGGCGGGAGAAATCCACTTTCGATAAGAGAGGCATTAACTTACCATGGTAGAGGTTGTCATGGCTCGAAAGTGGTATACCTACTCTTAAGCTAGCCCGATAGATACCGAATTTCTTAAGGAGGCTTAGGCCAACATCCAAAAGGTGGGCAGAAATCCACTTTCGATAAGAGAGGCATTAACTTACAATGGTAGAGGTTGCCTATGGCTCAAAAGTGGTATACCCATGCTTAAGCTGGCCCGACAGATACCGAATTCCTTAAGGAGGCTTAGGCCAGCATCCAAAAGGTGGGAAGAAATCCACTTTCGATTAGAGAGGCATTAACTTACCATAGTAGAGGCTGCCTATGGGTTGAAAGTGCTATACCCATGTATTAGCTCTGGCTCGACAGATACCGAATTCCTTAAGGAGGCTTAGGTTACCATCCAGAAGTTGGGCAGAAATCCACTTTCGATAAGAAAGGCATTAACTTACCATGCTGGAGGTTGCTTATGGCACGAAAGTAGTATACCCACACTTATGAAAGCCTGATTGATACTGAATTCCGTAAGGAGGCTTAGGCCAGCACCCAAATGGTGGGCATAAATCCAGTTTTACCAAAGTAATTAGTTGAGCTTGTTAATGAGTCGTTCAATATGACTAGCAGCTAGTCGAATTTGATGGACTCTACCTGCGATAGTGATTAGATCTGTTTTTTTTTTCTACCTTCCTGGCAGTGCAATGAGTGTGACACCCACTTCTTTTGGTAATTCCTCTAGTGTCCTCCCCTGGGTTCCATTGATAGCTTTATGGAATTTCCTCGGGACATCCAGTTCAGCTATCACTTCTCCATCCGTTTCCTCAATCCATCTAAGTTTTACCTTTTCCCCTCTGAAGATTATACAGTTGTCCTCCTGTTGAGGGGGAAGTCTTGTAAAACGCGAGAAGACACTTTTGTTTGGCTTAGGCTGATCTGGTTCCAAGTCGAAGGTGATCCGTTTTCGATCAGCCTTTTTAACCTGTTGGGGCTTTTTGCTCCCCGTGTCATCCTTGTGGGCATCTTTCTCTACAACTCCTTGGTCTTCTCTTTTTGTTTCTTTTGCTCTTTTCTTTACAGTTACAACAACTTTTTCGTCTTCCTTCTGTTCCTCTTTAGCCTGCAGCTTTCCTTGGAGTAAGTTTCTGTTTAGGGTCACTTTTCTTTTCGCAGGTCGTCCTTGGTTTTCCAACGTTTCCTCATCATTACCGAGATGACTGACTTGCTGTGGAAGAGGGACGCTCTCCTCAGGTAGATCTTCCTCTGAGGCTTCGTTCTCTTCCTCTTCCACAGGCTTGGACAACTTATTTTCGAGGAAACTGATCTTCTCCTTTAATCCATCTAGTTCGGTCAGTAGAGCTTTTTGCTGTTCGCCTCGCACGAAGTCGTTCATCTTTGCCTCCATTAGTTCTTTTTGTAATCTGCCGTTCTCTTCAGACATCTCTGCGATGATATGAGCTTGTTCTTTAATATCCTTTTCCAATTCTTCTTTCTCTTTCAGAAGTTGTGATTGCCTCTCCATCTGGGCTCGGTTTCTTCCTTTGCCCTTTCCCAGCTCTTCTTTCATCAGGCGATTTGATTCCTCCATTTCATCGGTTTTGTGTTTTCTATGCCGCTCATTCATTTCCTTGAGATCAGTAATAGTTTTGTTCGCTGATTCCTTCTCTTTCTCCTTTATTTTTTGAAGGCCTTCATATTTATAGTAGAGGAGGTCAAACTTCGTTTCCATCTCCTCTTCCTTTTTCTTAAAATGAGCATTTTCTTCAATCAGTTTTTCTATTGCCTCTAATTTATTCGCGTTGTCTGGTTCACTTGTCTTTTCAGTCAACTTTCGATTTTCCTCCTCAGTTTCCTCGGTTTGATCAAGTGAACTATCCATCGACGACCTATCATTGTTTTGCTCTTCGTCATCAGAATCAGTTTCCTGCTTCTTATTACTTAGTAAGTAATTAAACATGAGCACAATTCCTGCCAAGATCAGATACATTCCAAAATAAACACAGACATGACCAAGTTGGACTTTTGCCAATTCTTTTTCCAGAGTTCGGGCCACGGATTCACACTGTTGTAATTCCTGTCTGGATTTCCAAAGTCTTTCAACACGAGGGAAGAAGGACAATATCCGACGAAGGACTGCAACGGGCGAAGATTCCATGGTTTCCTTAACGAAGTGAGGCCTCTCAGGTAGAAGCCAGGAGATCATCCTAAATATTTGAGGACTCCTTCAGGGTATCCAAACGTCCTTCAAGTTCGAAGGTATACTGCTCGCAACCAACAAGCCGGTGCTGAACACCGCTTTCAAGACGAGCGAATGTATTAACTCCTACGAACACAGCTCCTAATACAACCAACACG
>NC_061100.1:2111267-2113767 GCF_015104395.2 Macrobrachium nipponense | reverse complement strand
GGTCGGTCATTTATATCGTTTCAAAGAATATAAGTCATAATTTATATTGGAACGAAATTCCGGAAAGACAGTTTCATAAAGAAGTTAAAGAACTTCCATATAGACTGGCATGTAGGGAAAAAATTTTATATGATGAAAGAGATTTAAAAAAGCAATAATATTGCACTAATAGGATTCTCATCCTCTTTGATTGGATATCCCTGGATCCTGCTAATGAGACATTGTGCTATTCAGCTTTCTAGACTCAATTTAACGTATACTTTGCTGCTTATATTGTTTATTCCGCGGGCTTCGACTTTATTCATTTCCAGATACTTGTCCGGTTTTCCATTCCACGTGTTAGCGGGAGGCAATCTGCTACTGAGAGTCCAGACCCTTTTTCTTCCGTTAAATCTTGGCATATAAATACTCCTGAAATCCTGAAGCCTTACGAGAGCTACTGCCCTTATGGTCAGGAGTCTCGTTCCATTTCGTTTTCTTAAGGATTTGAGGTGCGTTTCTAATAACATACCAAGATTTAATACGCAATACTAGGTTCTTATTTCATCCTCATATTTAAATATTGTGACCTTCATGGTCAGCAACGACAACAACAACACTAATAATAATAATAATAATGATAGAAGAAGAAGAAGAAGAAGAAGAAGAAGAAGAAGAAGAAGAAGAAGAAGAAGAAGACTGTTACGACATTTACCATCTTAATAATGATACGCGTGAGGCAAAAAGACGAATATCAAAAAGGATTATAACCTCGTTTTTATTAAGATTTTTAAACTCGGATATGCTTAAGTGATATGAAACCTAATTTATGATGTCAAGTGAAATGACGATGAAAGTGAAAATCTCACTTTAGCATGAAGTGCGAATAACATCAAAGAATTTTTTAAAAAGATTAATTCGGGCATTTTGAAGGGCATGAAATGCAAAAATGTTTGATGCAGAGCGAATTCATGATTTAGGAGAATCGAAGTGGAATATAGTCAGACGTTTGTGTCTGAGATCTGATGCACACGAAGGTTTATAGACTTTACATAAATACGATTTGCTAAGTCATTACTTTTGACAGCGAAACCAAGCTATATCAACCAATTACTAAATGCATTTTGTTAGTTATATGGCAATGTCACTTCATACACCGTTTATTTCTTAAGGAAAATAAATAAAGAAGCAAGTGTTTGCTGTCTGAATTTAGTATGTTAAAGATAAAAGAATAATCAGCACTTTATATGTATTCAGTATTGAAGCATGCATTATACGGAATAAAAAAGACGAGAAAAACATATATTACATGAATTCACGGCCATGATCGTTTTAAATTTAGACCGTTAGCACTCCTTGCATTTTAGCAATTCATGCACGATCTCTCTTGCTTACTTGCGTATCGCATTCGTGTGGTAATTTAGATGCAAATGCTGAAGAGTTTTCGTCTGGTCCCAACGCTGGAACGCAATTTTAATGAACTTTCAAACTCAGGCATTAATGAAGCTTTCTATAATGCGGCCAGGGAAGTTGGATCTTAAGTAAGAGGAAGTTTATCATAGACTTTTCAGGCTTTAGAAGTTATTTGTAAGTAAAGGAATGGAGTTTTTATTTCGTGAAAAACATTCTCTCTAAATGTGTTGTGAGTTGTGCCTTTGACGTAATTGTGAATGTGAATGTGAAAACATTCACTAAAGACAAATTGGAATAACACGAGGTACAGAGTGCGTGGTTTATGAAAAAAGAATATGACAGTCATTATGAATTTGTGACGCTGACACTAAAGTTCATATTAACCGTTATGTGGTTTTTGGTCCGTTCAGTAGATTCCCTCTTTAAATGAAGGATTTGGAGAAAGTTGTGTGACTTGACATCACTTTGACCGAAACTTTACTGACCATTTGACCTGGATCAGCAAGTTCCTAATTCCTCACCTCACGGATGTTGGTCATTAAGAGATTGTTAGGAAGAACTTTCAGTGGTCTCATGGAAGATTTTAATGGGGCAATCTTTATATTAACTTTGTTTTCTTATTAATGTTCTCGTTAGTTTAACGTCAGTCAATACTGAGCACGCGAGCAGCCCGCCCTGACTGTCAGAGAGAGAGAGAGAGAGAGAGAGAGAGAGAGAGAGAGAGTAAGCAAACTACAAATACTACGTGAATATTACAAGATTTGTCTACATGTATATACATTTAAAAGTGTATTAAAGAGGAAATTCCTTCTTTACGACAAGCGTATTTCTCTTTATGACTTTTATTTTATCATTTTTATCATATGTAAATGAAAAACATACTGCACTAAGCACTTTATGATAAATACCAAACGCTCTCGTACGGCAAAGGTATTTACAATCCTTATTGCATATTCAACTACAAAGACATCTATTCCGGAGCCTTTCTTCTTAAATTTTCTTATCCTTCATTGAAAAAAAAAAAAAAGTGTCAAAAGAATTGATCCAACGATAGGATTGTTATATTAATCTGCCCTGATGCAGGAAACGGCGTGAAAACGTTTGTCCA
>NC_061100.1:2083767-2103767 GCF_015104395.2 Macrobrachium nipponense | reverse complement strand
AATGTTAGTGATTCATCTTTAAATGAAAATGCAGGGTGTATGAAAGCGAGGGGGGTTGGATGGGGGGAAACGTGATTAGAGAAGAGATTAGAATAACCACTTGCTTGCAGGCCTGCGTTATGTAGTGACAAGGTATTTTTTCATATCTTACTCTTTTTTTTCTTCGTGTCACCTAACCAGGTGTTTACCAGACTCGATGTTGCATAGCTCCCTTCGTCGAACAACCAGCGTTACAGCGAACGTACTTTAGGTTTTAAAGTGGGTAAAATTAATACAATATTTTTTCCTTCTTCTATGTTTTTTGACAGGGTGATATGGTTATGGTGAGTGGCCCAAAGAAAAACAAAGAAGTTCAGAGGGAGTGATATGCGTGTGTACTTTTTTTTTTTATTACTTTAATTTCCTCATTTCTTATTTTTTTATATTTTAGTTATTGTTATTGTTTCTGCTTGGCTTCCATATCGTTTTTATTGAATACGCATATACTTCAGAAGTAGTGCAATGTCCACTTGGTTGCTATTCTGATTTAAATCTGTTGAATTGGAATATAAGTGAGATCAGGTGATTTAAATCTGCGTTTGAAAAGAAGTTGAAATTCAGAAAGTTAGCTAAGACTTCTAACACGAGTATGAGATGAGGTTTGTAGGTGAGGTGGTGGTGGGGTGAGAGGGGTGGGTGAATATTCCACTTTGTATAATGCTAAGGCATTTCTTTCACAGTTTCAAAGGGAAGAGTCAGGGAACGTTTTAGTTGGGGAAAGGATTTTGAAAATTTTTGTAAATAAATCCGCTGATGAATGTTATCAGACATCTTGTAGTTTTTAGGTTATTATGAGGAGACAAACTCACTGAGAGAGAGAGAGAGAGAGAGAGAGAGAGAGAGAGAGAGAGAGAGAGAGAGAGAGAGAGTTGGGAAGGTTAAGTAAACAAAATATATTACAGCCCAGTTGTTTCGTCTAGAGTTAAGCTTACCTGGATTAAGTTTTTCGTTCCAGAAGAAAGATCCAACATTAACAACAAAATTTCAAAAATTCCAAAAAATAATGACAAGAACTATTGTCATTTAGCAATGACTGTAACCCTTTTCCCTTTTTACTTGCCCAATAATTTCTTCAGTACATCAAAATCAGTGAATTACTTTTCAAACATTGCACAGCTATCCCCATCAGTTTGTGATTCATCCACAGCATTGCAAATGCAACAGAATGGCTTTTATTCACATGAAGCCTTTTGCAAAGAGTATACTTAATAGTCACCATGAACCGGAAATCATTTGACAAATTTTGGACCGCATGAAATTCGCCCACATAAAATTTATAAGTTCATTTGATCCACTTAAGAACGTGCGGAATACTGTATTTTGCATATCGTATTCAGGTGATAACAAAGGCAGTAATGGTAACACAAGAGATAATGAATCACTACTGCTTTACAGAGCAAAACGACCTTTAAAAAAACAAAAGTAAGCTGGCCATAATTTGCCAAGAGATATTCGCCACTAAACACGCACGCAATGATATTATACTGCAAGTTGAACAAAACGGCTCTTTGTAAGCCTTGCAATTGCTCTTTTTTTGCTTCCGGTGCAAGATGGTATGATCTTACAAATACTCCTGTTCTCAAATACTTCTGTCTAAATGGGTAATTCCCATTTAATTAGTAAAGCATTTTTCTGTGTTTAATTGTCCTGTTTTTATCTATTAATGAAATGCTTTTGTATTAATAGAAATTGCTCTCATGCTGCTCACGTATTCTGTAGCCTCTGTTTTGTGTGGTACCATCTGTCATGTCATTCTTGTTATCATAATTCATCCAAAATTATTTATATTCTATTGTCTTGTTAACGTCATTATGTTTGGGGTTATCCTGACGTTAGCTTTATACGGGATGTTGAATTTCAGGCTGATTTAACGTCCTCCTCCTCCCCTTCTGGGCCTGGCCTCACCCAGACCCCCGCCAACTCGAGGCTCACTGACAGCACGTCTACCTCATTGCTGTTAGAGGATCCGTTTTTCGAATCTCGAGCCGGAGACTTGGGACGTTCCTTAAATATCCAGTTTCCTTTGTTGACGAGTAGTAGTTATAGTCTACTGTCAGTGGCCTTTATTTTTATACATGGAACCATTAATCTTCCCCTCATTCCAGTGGAACTTCTCCTCTCATTCAGAATTGACGTGGAAACAGTGGTGAGTCACTCAAACTCTCACTTCCATTCCGTAGCATCTTACTTGTCATCCCATCATCTCCGGGCGTCTGTCCATTCTTCAGTATTTTAATCGCCTACCTCATATATCATCAATAATCACTTTCTCTAGCCCCTCCCACTCTTGTTCACGCAGCTCTTCAATTTTCTTCTCGTACTGCACATTCACCAAATCTTCCAAAGACTCACTCCAGCAACCTAGAAATGCATTAACTTCAGCCAGCGTCTTTCCATTTGCATCTTTTACACTGGGATCCATTTCTTCATTAAATATTTTCTCCATATTTGCTGCCTTTCAGAGCAGCGTTTCACCCTCCATAAATTTCCTGTCCACCTTGTCCCCTCTCTTTTCATGACTTGCCTTCTTCTTCTCTCTCATTTAACAGAAAATGATCTGTTTTGGGGCTACACTTCCGGTGATCTCCTTTTCCATTTGCCTTTTTGATTTCTCATATCCCCACTTAATACATTTATTCCTTCATCCTGCCCTCATATACCTTTTAACAGTATTTTATGACCGTAGGATCATACTCTCGAATCGTAAAAAGTTGTCCTTTAAATAACTCCATTTCGCATCTTTAACCCTAGCCCTCATTTCATCATTTTCCCCCCTAATATAATACCCTTCTCCCCATACTTCTTATAACTCACTTGTCTTAATTACATTGATAACTACAGTTTCATCTCTTACTCTTCAAATTGTGTCTATCTAACCTTTGCCTCAGGTAAGTAATGATCAGATATACCTCAAGAAACTCCTCTTCTCAAAATTATATCCGTCAACTAGTTTTTCCATCTAATATTAAGCAAACTTAATATTTCCTATTTCTGAAGAATTCATAGATATTTTCCTTTGAAAAGGTAAAGTCATATCGAAAGCCTTTCCCACAAAACTCTCTCCATTCTTATTAACTTCTAAATCTCCGTGTGTACCTTGACACCTATAGGGGGATAGTGCCATCAGTGCACCTCTTGCGGTGCACGGTAGGTGTTACTTAAAGATCTATGCAGCGTCCCTTCGGCCTTACCTGCTAGCCCTTTCAACCTTTTTTACTGTGTGCCTCTGTTCATTATCTCTTCCATCCTTCTTACTTTCCACCCTCTCCTAACAATCCTTTCACAGTGCAGCTGCGAGGTTATCATCTTTTTACACCTTTAGGACCTTTTTACTCTCAATTTCCCTTTCAGCGCTGAGTGACCACATAGGTCCCAGCGTTCGGTCTTTGGTCAAAATTCTATATATTCTATTACACCCCTTTCCATTCCACGAGTACCAGCTCAGCCACCTATTTCTCCGTTACCTACAAACCTTTACAGTCATATCTACTATAGTAGATTCACATCAACCATGCATCTAATGTCTAGGCCAGTCCCTTACGACGCTCCTGATTGGCTGTTGATAAGCCAATCACAGGGCTGGAAACTCTCATACTCTCTCGAAAGTCCACATGAGTAGGATCTATGTTCCAGCTCTCCTGAGGGATACGTCTTTCAAAAGTATCCCTCAGGAGAGGTGGAACATACACCCTCCCCATGTGAACTCTCGAGATAGACTGAGAGTTTCCAGCCCTGTCATTGGCTTTTCAACAGGCTATCAGGAGCGTCGTAAGGGTCTGGCCTAGACATCAAATACACGGTTGATGTGAATCTACTATAATCACAACTACTCTGTTACATTCTCCTTCGCTCTGCAGATCACAGATTGCGACAATCCTGGAAGACTCTTTTCTTCAATCCTAATGATTTCCGTGTACACACACACACACACACATACACACACACATACATATATATATATAAGGTGTGTCCGTGTGTATGTGTATTATTGGTATTTTCTTTCAGTTAATAATGTGACATCAATACAGCATCTGTCAGTACAAAAACCCAAAATTTGTATCACAGAATAGATGCCCTTTTAGACTTAGTTACAAAATACGTAAGTCCAATGACTCAGTGCCTAGATATTAAAGTCATTTGCCCGAGGAATAGAAAATTAGACTCCAAATGACTCTTGAGAAAAGAAACATAGAAGACTTAAGTTCGGTATGCGATGATTTTATATTCTGGATAGAAAGGAGGTATAAGAGATGAAAAGAAGACAAAAATCTTATTTTGCTAAAACTGAGTCATTAAATTGCAAAGTAGAAAAGATGCGTTGCCTGAAGTGCTTTTAGGATCTCCAAAAATGCAGATGTAAAAAACTTCAGCTCCGCATCAAAAGGCTCCTGACTGCATCAAGCGAGTGCAGTGTTTGTGATGCTTTTGCTTTGCTTTAAAAACACGATTTGTAATTACGCCTGAATCCGTTTTTATTTCGTCTCTGTTATTCCGAGAATGTGCGAGAAGGTTTTTTGCCTCAAGTCTTTGTATGTGAAGCATAAAGGCATTGGAGTTTACGGACTGTGATAGACTCATTATCATTTATTTCCAACAAAAAATCTTGTGTTTGCGTTCGTGGCAAAAGGGGGAACCATACTGAATATAATTATATATTAATTATATATATATAGTTATATATTATATATTATTAATATATATAAAAATAAATTATTTTTTTTAATTAATATATTATTTATATATAATATATATCTATATATTATTAATATAATATATATATTATAAGTATATCTATATATATATATACATATATATAATTACCATATACTACATACATACATACGTACACACATCCACACATACATACATTTAATGTATGTACGTATATGTGTGTGTTGGTATGTTTATATTCGTGCAATCGCTTTTTTTTATCTGTTTAATATTTAACTTCATTTTGCTTTCCTTTGTTTTAATGCGTTAAAATAAGTTTCCCCTGGAAGCTTGCTTCACAAGGTAATGGTCTTTGGTGTCTTGTTTCATATGAGTTACTGCTCATCTGTGTCCGGTTGAAAAATGGAAGATTATTCAAAACTTCATTTTAGTCTGTTTGAGTATGATACTTCACAAACATCATACTCATTGCTAATCATCGAATAGAGGACGGAGAGCGCTCGTTATAACACCCAGGGAACTGGCGAATATTTGATAAAAGCAATCAGTAAGTTTGTTCATGGCCTCATTCATAATTTTCTCACAGACAGATTCAGTCACCTGATAGGATAGAACTTTATCTCCATAACTCCTAGCTGACTGAGGTAGAGTTTGTTTGTTTGTTTTTATGGTGTTTTTACGTTGCATGGAACCAGTGGTTATCCAGCAACAGGACCAATGGCTTTACGTGACTTCCGAACCACGTCGAGAGTGAACTTCTATCACCAGAAATACACATCTCTAACCCTTCAGTGGAATGCCCGAGAATCGAACTCGCGGCCACCGAGGTGATAGGCCAAGACAATACCGAACAGGCCATTGAGGCGCTCTGAGGAAGAGTGGAGACAGAAAATGAACGAATTGGTTTGTAGTCATTTGCTTTATCCCTCACTAAACCGAGGAATGGTGAGTGAGAGAGTCGAAGAGCTGGGGTGAGATTAGTCTGAGTGAATGAAGTGTTGAGTTCAGGGAGAATGGTGACCTAGAGAGTGAAAGAATCGGTTTGAAGTCTGATGGAATAGAATTGTGTTTTCATGATCTATTGTTGAGAAGAGAAAGATTGGTGACAGAGAGTTGAAGAATTGTATCGTTGTCACTTGAAGTAGGAAAATGTTTGAATAATCCAAAGAAAGGAAATTGATATTATGAAAAGACTGATTTATTACCGTTTAGAATAGAGACATATTTGCATGATAGCCTTCTGATTGACGAAGAGTTGGGAGAGAGAGAGAGAGAGAGAGAGAGAGAGAGAGAATTGGTTTGTGGTCATTTGAAGTAGAAGAGTGTTAACATGATCCTCTAATTAGCTGAGGAAATGACTGGGCTGAGATAGTGTAAGATTTGATTTGCTGCCAATTAGAAGCTTGTTTGCATGATCCCAAATGACTCATTCAGAGGTTGACAGAGATTGAAAGGATTGTTCTAACGGGTCCACAGTGAAAAAATAAATGGTAAGAGTTCGCGTATAATTTAAAAACACTTTACAAAGCTTTCGAACACATCCCTGGGTTCTTAAGCTTTGTAAAGTGTCTTTAAATTATACACGAAGTCTTAAAATTTTTTTATTAATGTGGACACATTAGAACAATATATACTCTCGTGATTGAGTTTTTCCCAATTGAGAGGATTGTTAAATGATTGGCTATTTGAAACAGAAGCCGGCGAAGAATGGGAATCGGGAGAATTAATGAATTAGTTTGTGGCCGCATGGAACAGAAAAATGTGTTAACATTCCTTTGTTAAACTACGGCTAAATAGGGAACGGCGTGAAAAAAAAGAAGAAAAAAAACTGGTATATCATCGACGAGGTAATCCTCACCATTTCGGGTTGCAACCATGCTTCAGATCAAATTCTCTCTCTCTCTCTCTCCTCTCTCTCTCTCTCTCTCTCTCTCTCTCATTGTTCGTCTGTTTCTTGGGCTTGCAAGTAATATGAAAGGTGATGTTTTTTCTCGTAAACGCTAAGCATTCATGGCAATGACGCCCTTTCATGGAGCTACTCTATTTTTTATATGTCATAGTAATAGTATATTGAAAATTCACCAGAAACAATGACAATATAAGCACGTCATTATCCTGGAAAGTTATTTATAACTAAATTTTTCAGGCCATATGTTTTACAATATTATTAAGGAATAAACATCTGACAATGTCATTGACTTCATTTCAAAGGAATTCATGATAGTTTTGCGTGTGAAGAGGGAGTTCTTTTTTGTTCAGGAAAGAAGAGACTGATAATTATAACATAAAAGTACTTAAAAAATGTTATTTTTAAAGCGAAAAAGATAATGCTTAAGGATAGTTAGAATGAGGATTGCATAATTACCGGAGATCTTGTCAAAAAGTGAATATCCTAAAGGCCACCCATCTCCAGTCTCCCCCAGTTCTACCTCTCGAGCAAAATCATACCCAAACCTGCGACAACTGAAGAATTATCTTCCCTCTGGTAAGAATCAGCGAGAGACCTTAAATTCTCATGAAAGCTCCAAGGAAGTACTTATTTATAAATCTTGGGCCACTAACGGACAACCTCACAAATCCACAGAAAACCCCTTGATTGTCACAAAGAAAATGTCTGTACAATCGCACAAAGTAGATCGTGCGCTTATTGGCTGCGCTGCAAATATTGCAGTATTGTCTGTAATGATCATCATTTATTCTTACCACATTTACGCTAGATTTCCCCCCCTCTTTTCTCTTCCGATTTGTGCGCTCTCTGCCCGAATTCCTATTGAACGTCCCTCTTAACCTTTCCGATGCAGATAGGCACCGGCTTAGGAGATGAAGCTAATAAACTCTGTAAGCTAAGGTAGAATCCAAATAACAGATGAGTAATTATAGAGAAAGATAAGAAAAAGAAACCCATGCTCGCATTTTGTAGAATGAAATATTGAGTTACAAGGAAAAATGGCGTAGCCTGTGTTGCTTTTATTTTGGGGAGAACAGAGATTTTCGGTTGTGTGGTTCTTAAGTTTTTTTCTGGATAGAGAGTAGAAAATTTCAACGGAACAACAATTAAGGCGGGTTGGGGGTTGGGGGTTTGTGTTGGGGGTGGAGGGAGATTACATATCATGATGCCTTTATTTTCACTTTAGAATGAAAGAATACTTGGATTGCGAATTCCCCTTTTGCATTGATTTAAGCTTTGGAATTCGATTAATTTACAAAGGGAGGTGATCTGCCTTAGAAGCTATAACACATTTGGGTAATTTACATAAGCGATTGTCCGATTCCAAAGAGATGTATGTATAGGTTTGGGAAATTGTTTTCTGGAGTTTTGTGTACTCACCTGCTCTGACACCACAAAAGTTCATGTTATCCTCTTAAGTACTTAGGGAATGTGGGAGTGTTTCTCATCTGTTGTTTTCCTTATTTTAGCCTCTAATATCAACTATAAACTTTCATATAATTATTTATCAACTGTGACATTAACAACATATGCAACAGCTCTTATCATTGCAAAAAAAAAAAAAAAAAAAAAAAAAATCGAGCCCATGCTCTATAGTTTGTGCATGAAGAACCGTTTTCATTATCCCTCTCAATACACGGCTTGGTGTTTTCGTAATATTTCCTTCCAATAAAAAAAAATGGACAACAATCAAGCATGCAAGAGTCGCTCATCATGCACGATTTTTTCTCCCCTCATTCTTTGAAACCGAGATTGTTCGCTGGTGTTCGGTGGGCCATCATTCAAATTTTAGCCTTTTCTTGATTTTTGGAAGCCAAAAATATATGTATACAAGCAGAGTGGAAGTAGGTTTGAGATTTGGTTCAAAAAGTAATCTGTGTTTATGCTTTTGATAGAAAAAAAAAAAACGATGTAAAACAAAAGTATGGCCGTGAGATTGCTTCGTCTAAAGATAGGAATTTGGGGTCGATTCCACCCGAAATATTTTCGAGTGGTTGAGCTGCCACCGACTACTCTCAAGAAACAGCGGCTTCATTCCAATCAGCTGCACTTCGATTGAACCTTCGATTGGAATGCTGGGAAACGGTGCTGTCGGAATGGGAATGATGCAACTCTGCTGAAAGTGAAAACTGTCTCTCTTTGCTGGAGTTGCAAACGAAAAAGAATTTTGTTTCCTTCAATGTCTTCTCTTCGTTGCCGTCCCTAATATCGACAGTTTAAAATTATCTTGGATTACCATGGAGAACTTACTGATTACATATATGATAAAAAAAACTTCAAAAACCAATGGAAAGAGATCGAACTTGTAAATGGCGAAGGATGAGTCATTGATAAATGTATTATTTTGCTGATGTGGTTTTATGCTCTTGGCCGTTTCTCTCAGCCACTAATCTAAGCGACGAAAGTCAAGCACCTTTCTCTTTAAATATGGTCAAACTCTCATCTGGTTAAAGAAGTCAAAGCAGTCTTTTCACCATTAAATGTCAGATCCTGATCTAACAGGAGCGAGTCACATGAAGCTTAAAGCAAAGAGCAAATAAAGTCCCGAATCTTCATGAGCTGAGTTGGGTCATTTCCATTAGACTTCGAGTTGGCAGCAGAAATGCTCGGCGAAAGAAGGAAAAAAAGAAAGAACAGTAAAAAAAGGAATATGAATTTGAAAACACAGGGAAAAAAAAGAGAGTGAGAGAGAAAAAAAAATAACGTGAAAACAAGAAAACTTTCGCAAGAAGAAACACAAAGTGCGTTAGTGGGCTCCTCTGGCCACAAATTTCTCGCAACAATAAAAATAAAAAAATAAAAAATAAAAATAAAAATGGTCAGTGAATTTGAGATAAAAACAAGCTTGTCAAAAAGATAAGTGTTACGGTAACAAAGGAATGATATGAGTGATTGTATGAGAGAGAGAGAGAGAGAGAGAGAGAGAGAGAGAGAGAGATTTACGAGTGTGATGGGGATAAAACCCACAATAAAAACCGCCAGAGGGAATAAGACTACGGAAAACAAAATGGAAACGGATTAGCTCACTCTCTTGGCTTACGCAGACCAAGGGCCACAAGGCTGCAGGAATGGAAGACTTCGGCCTTATTCGACCCAAGGTATATAGAATGATCTCCCTTATTCTATATACCTTGATTCGACCTTTAGAGGACAATGAAAGGAATCTCTTAACTCTCGATTTAAGGTAAATTCTTTATTATGTATTTCCTTTCTATCTCTCCTACATTAATCATGTTCTGGCCTAAGGGAAATGATGAAATATCTAGTCAATTGTAATTGGTCTTTTGAATATGTGTTTTTTTTTTTTTACTTACTTGATCAGTAACAATAAAAGTAAATAAGCAAGAATTACGTGCTTCATGTTTTTGTGTCATTCATATCGTCATATTCTGTTTATGCTGTCGAATGGAAGAGCTTTGGTAATTTCTAAATCTACTTAGAATCAAGGTGGTTTGTTTCCCTGCTGCAAAGTCTTTTCCTCTTTCCAGCTACGAAGTACCTGTATAATGACCTCAGCAGAACAGTTTTCTAGTTGAGAATATTCTTGCAGTACTAAAGGTATTCATCTAAGTTTAATCCCCTTCTTAGACCTTCTCCAGAGCCCCTTACTTTCAGCTCTAAGATAACTTCTCAGTATTTTCTTTGTGACTATTATTTTCGACCATGTCCATTGGAGTTGGAAGCGTTTAGCCTTCTGCAGGACTCTTCATAACACCCGTCGAGCTATCGCTTCACGCATTTGCCCTGACAAAATCAGTAATCATCAGTTTATTTTCCAAAACGTTGATCAAAATTCCTCCTTGAAGTCGTTCGATCTTTTTGTGCATATGTGTACGAGAGAGAGAGAGAGAGAGAGAGAGAGAGAGAGAGAGAGAGAGAGAGAGAGAGAGCATTATTATGAAATTCCTTAACGTTATCATGTTTGCCCCGAGAGAACAAGTTGACTAACAACGAGGAATTAAAACTGATTTTCTTGACGTTGGGAATTGTTTTAACAAAATGAGAGACTCTATAGGTCCCCTCATCGTTAGGTCTTTAGCCGACGTCATCTTTCAATCCGAAAACATGACACTGTGTTGAATAACCTTTAGTTTGTGACTCTGGACAGTGAGAGACAGGAAGGTGGCTAATGTTGTTAAGACTTCTCAAACTGGAATGAAATAAGAGAGGAATTTACTACACACTACTATTCTTAAAATCTTCGTCTCAAAGGATTTTTATAAAGTGAACAACATCACTCTTTTCACTGATACCTGCTAGACATAACATAATAATAATGTATTTTCTCAATTATCAAGAGTAAAAATCTTGACAGCAGAGTTTTTTAACAAAGAATTTTCACAAAGCAGACTATTACATTCATCAAGGAAGAATTGTGGTTGATGCGTCTCTCTCTCTCTCTCTCTCTCTCTCTCTCTCTCTCTCTCTTCGACAAAATACGGGCCTATAGCTTTGGTTTTAGGCTTAAGGCCGTCTCCATTATCATAAGAAATGGAAAGCTTTTCCGGAAGTAGTTTTTACTGTTTCACTATTCCATTTCACTTCCTTCTTTCTTTCTCTTTCCACACTTTAGTGAATAATAGTTTCCCCTTATTTATCAATGCGAAGCAGTCTATGAAATACAGTTCAGTTATTATAGATTCGCAATACAAAATATGCACTAGATGCAAAGTTGTTATCCTTGTATATGCTTCTTTTTCATGTCGTTTTTATTGAATAAGTGTATAATTCAGAAGCAGTTATGAATCAGCTGATGATGTTATCAGACTTTTTGTAGTTTTAGATCATTTTGGGGAAACAAACTCTATAATTGTGTGACACACATTCACGCATTTAGATGAATAGGGAAAGAGAGAAAGAGGGATGGGGAGGGTAAGTAATCAGATGCATTACTGCTCAATATTTAAAAAAAATAAATAGATAAAAAAATAAATAAAATAAGTGAAACTTAACATAAATTAATTTTCCGTATATCAAGATTCTAAACGACTTCAAAAGATAACAGACCAAAATCATTGTAAATTCAATGAAATTTGTGTTTGCTTCCAAAATGAGATTTGCTTAGTATATCAAAATATGATGAATTACTTTTCAAACATTTCATGACCTATCACCCATCAGTATATAATTCATCCCACAGCATTGCATATGCAACAGAAAATATATAATTCACTTAAAGCCTTTTGCCATGAGTATACATAATAGCCATCATGCAACCGAAAATCATTTTAAATATTTTGGACCGAATGAACCTCGTCCACTGATAATTGTATGCACTTGTTGGACGAGTGGTTAACGTGCTCGCCTACCGATTAGGTATTCGTGAGTTCAGTTCCCCGCTCTGCCAACGTGGAATCAGAGAAATTTGTTTCTGGTTATTAGAAATTAATTTTTTCGATATAATGTGGTTTGGATCTCACAATAAGATGTAGGACCTGTTGCTAGGTAACCAATTGGTTCCTAGCCACGTGAAAATGTCTAATCCTTCGGGCCAGCGCTGGGAGAGCTGCTAATCTGCTCAGTGGTCTGGTTAAACTAAGATATAGTTAACTTTTTATAAAGGTGAGGAATACTTTATTTGCATATCGTATGAACGCGATAACATAGGTAGGAATAGTGACACAAGAGATGACAAATCACCGCTGCTTTACAGAGCAAACGACCTTTAACAAAAGAAGCCGGCCATAATTCGCCCAGAGATATTCGCCACTAACACGCACGCAATATATTCTACAGTTATAGTATATAACAGCGACTCTGAGGGTTTTGACCTCAAACACTTCTTTCTAAGTTGGTAATTACCACTTAATTACTAAGCCTTTAGTCTGAGTTTAATTGTCCTGTGTTTGATTCGTTAGGGAGATGCATAATGCATCATACGGAAACCAGCTTTTACCTCAAAACTAACTGTACTCTGGATTAAGAGAAATTGCTCTCGCGATGTCAATATATTCAACAGTAGTGTCGTATCATCAGGTAGTCATTGTTTTATCATTTATTTCGTTCGAAATGATTTCTGGTTTTCTACGTTGTTCACTCTAATATGTGGATATCCTTACTCGTTCACTTTAATATGTGGATATCCTTACTCTTTCATGAGATAGTAGAATTGCAGGTCAATCTCTCTCTCTCCCCACCTCTCTCTCTCCAACCACCCCCGCCCCAGCCCCCGCCCAATTCACCCAACTCGAAGCTCATTGATAGCCCGGCTACCTCAAGTTCGAATCTCGAACCAGAGAGTTGAGAGGAATGGTCGCGTTCCTTAATATCCAGTGTGTCTTTGCTGTCCTAAGCGGTGACTTGATTTACTCTGATAAGTACCTTAATTATCAACATTATACATATATTTTTGCCAATTAGGCTGTGGCTTCAAATACCTTTTTCCAAAATACGATCCATATCCGATGCTTTGGTAAGATTTTGTCGACGAAATTCAATTAGAAACGGCCATGAAATGCACATTAGGTGCTTAAAGAGGAACTTAGCTAAATTTAGTAAGCACCCAGAGAGAGGCTAGTTGTGACGTAAACTATGGCGTCAGACGTAACAGCAAGGTTCCCAAGTATTTGACCCTCTTGCACAAATAACTATTAAAGGAAAGGCTAGGCAAATCATTGTTGAGAATGGCGATAATATTACGGTTTCCATTGATGATACCATGAGTAATGAATAAGAATTCGGTGTATATATATTTGACAATATTATAGCAGATGAATTTGGTAAATATATAAATGGCAATATTACTATTTTCATTGTATAATGTATCGTTGACTATTGGAATACATAGCAATTATAACGCAATTTCTATTTACCCTTTGGCTATCAGTTATAGAAACCTTTGGAATTGGTAAAATACAATCATATTGAAAGGAAATACGATCGCTTAGAGATGTTTGACAAGATACTTGGCCCGATATACCTGGTAACCTTGCATTTTAGTTAATACCGCCGACGACAGGGCGAGGACAGCCGAACATTCATAGGTCAAAGCCAGGTTATACATGACAACTGCTTCACCTATCGCAAGCCTAGCAAATTGTCCTCGTGGCTGCAAGACTCCTTTCGTGTTGCGGGTTTTTGCAGTATGCAACAAAGATGAGAATCGTATGTGTCAAATGCTGAATATCAACAGGTAAGGCGATGCAAAAGCACCAAACGATATAGAAAAGGGGACAAGGTGACTTCTATAGGAGTAATACTCGAATGACGAGTTTTCACAGAGAGTGTTTAAGACTTGGTGCATATTTCAAGTTAAAGGAAACGTGAATGGCGCCATGGAACTGTATTATATAATTAGTATTCTCATTTGATGCCCCTTTCCTAATTGTACTCTACTTAGGTGTATGAGTTTGTGAAACAATATAAGAATTACTACAACTACCAAAATCTGAGTCTTCATTCATAAAGTATATGGGCTGAGTGTCTAGTAGAGCACGTCATACTACATATCAATGAGTGGGAGGGCCTTCAGTAATGATGTTTTACTAACCTCTCTGATCGAGCCTGCTAAATTGAGCTGAGTTTCCCTTTAAATT
Organism: Macrobrachium nipponense; assembly: GCF_015104395.2. NCBI lineage: Eukaryota > Metazoa > Arthropoda > Malacostraca > Decapoda > Palaemonidae > Macrobrachium > Macrobrachium nipponense. The sequence goes on along the minus strand of NC_061100.1, from coordinate 2,089,574 downwards.
TCTTTGATTTACTCTGACAAGTGCCTTAATGATCAACATTAAACATCACTGCGTATCTTTTGCTAATTAGGCTGTGGCTTCAAATAGCTCTTTCCAAAAGACGATCCATGTCCGATGCTTTGGTAAGAGTTTATCGATGAAAATCAATTAGACACGGCCATGGAAATGCGTTGCAGTTAATTCGTTCTACAAATTTACACTCTGGAACCCGATCAGCAAATATTATCAACGTTTAAATGACAAATTTCTTTAATTCTGTGTGCTAACGCTTGTTAAGATGAAATCCGATTGCTACTAATGTGTCAGATGAAACTGACCCGAAGTAAAACTAAGGGAATGCAGAGAACGCAGAGGAAGTGAGGAAAAGGAAACGCAGAGACCTGAGGTGTCCATCTTTCCCACGATATCTTTGAAAGAAACAAAAGGTTATCCTAAAACATCGAATACAAACCAAGTAGAAAATCCCTACTGAAAAAGAGAGAAAACTGGTGAAAAGGAGTCATATTTATTATCATTGCTTACTGTTAAATACCAAATGCATAGGAAATCGCAGATTCACTTTTTCCATTGCATTTAAGAACAACTTATTCGTCAAAGAAACGATGGAATGTCTCAAGATTTTAGAATACCGATGCCAACCGTGTTCAGCTTCTAATCTGGTGTATACGTCTGTTTTATACTTCTCTTCAGATCTGGGCTAGAAAAAGACACTTATTTGACCGTCCTGCTAGCCTGTGTTTTTGAAATAAAAAGGTAGAGAAATCTCATTTTGAGTGCGATTTATGAGACAAATTTATCAAAACGCGAACTCTGATCTCTTTATTTCCACAGTGAAGCAAGAAAAATGGGAATCCCATTTTTCAAAGCTTCCCTTCGATTCCCAGAATTGTTCTTTGCCTCGTCGAACCAACAGCGCCACAATTCCCTGTCATTGGAGATGGACAGGATCTCGTTAGCTAGCAATTTCGGGACTTAAACGGAACAATAAAACAGATGTAATTAAGACTGATGTAACAAAAAGGTTTGAGAAGAAACAAGACAAAAAAAGCCATAATAGGCGCTTTACATGACAGTTTAGCTGCTATTCATATAATACCGGAAATGATGATGCTCAGATGGATGAGTGGAGAGACGAGAAGAGACAGGTTAAGAATGAATACATCAGAGGATCAGCAAAAGTCGCTGGAGTGTCAAGGAAAACGTCAGGGTCTTTAGTGAGATTTGAAGCAACTAATGAAGAGATATGATGAGCGTCATGTTGCAGGAGAGAAATTATGGAAACGGATGTTCTGGAAACACGAAAGAAGATGAGGTGTAAGAGAAAATGGAAGGCCTGCATTCCAGAGGACATGAGAGACACAAAGAAACAGACGAAATACTAAGGAGAGGCTCATTAAAAACAGCGACCCTGCCTGGGAATTAAACTGAAGAAGAATGAGGAAAGTGCAAGGAAAATGTGATACCAAGTAACTCAAGTTAACGAATATACGTTTTCTTAAAGTCTCTTCCAAAACGTATGAAATGATAATATCAATTGAGACAATTCATACCTTAGAGATTTCTGAAAGGAAAAATGTGTGTGTGTGTGTGTGTGTGTGTAGATTATAGCTTTAGTTGCATACTATTTCAAATGTAAGTTGTTCAGTGTAGAGTAACTAGCATGTTAAAAATGTGCCGGGGGCGGGGGGGCCGGTTAAAGATCAGTAATCTCTTCAGGTTTGCTCTTAGCCAGTGGAATTCTTAGACGATGCTGCTGCACCGTTGTTGAAGGAATATTTTTGTAAACATTCTCTCTTTTGACCGCTGAGACTCTCTCTCTCTCTGTGATTCTCTCCTCTGAAAACGTGCACGTCTCATAACTCACGAAAATTACGGTGGTTCTCTCAGGCCTCTGTCAGAATGATCTCCACTCGATAAGAAAATGTAATAAAAATGAAAAAGATAGTGTCACTCCGCGCCCGATATTACCTCTCATCCTGTCCTAGTATTATCTTTGATTGTCACTAATTTTTTCCCTCTCTCGTCTTTCCTGAGAGGCGTTGATACTCTAAACCTTTATTCTCCAGTATATCTATTGTCTCTTCTTTTTTAACAACGTCATAATCAAGCTAAATAAACCTGAACGCAAAGAGGCCGAGGGTCCTAAGAGCATCGCTTGAAATATATTGAGCAGACATTGTGAACACCGACGCCTTGGTCGGGAGAATTTTGGGTCTCAGATCGTAAATACGACATAAGTTTAGTAAAAAAAAAAAAAAGTAATATGTTAAACCTTAAACCTTATTTCAAATGCTTACGACGCCTAACCTCCTCACGTCCCCTGAAGCGAATGCCCCACCATGCCAGGGATACGCTGGGAGGAGGCGAGGGTGAAAACTACTTCTCACGCCTCTGCGTTTCTCCTCTTTTTCTCACTTTCATTTAAAAAAAAAAAAGGAGGTCGCTTTTATTTCATTTTATAATAATCTTTTTCTATTTTTATTTGGTTCTTACGGCTTGAATTAGTTGTTTAATTATATATATCATATACCTATATATATATATAGATATATATATATTAATATATATATATATTATATATATATATATATATATATATATATATATATATAATATCTATATATATATATATATATATATATATATATATATATTATATATATATATATAATATATATATATCTATCTATCTATCTATCTATCTATCTATCTATCTATCTATCTATATATATATATATATATATTATATATATATATATATATATATATATATATATATATATGATATATATTAATATACACACACATATATATATATATACATATATATATTTTCTTGTACAGTAAATTAAAGCTGTGATTTTTACATCATTGTGGATTACATCCCCATATATATATATAGATATATATTATATATATATATATATATATATATATATATATATATATATATATATATATATATATATATATATATATATTATATATATATATAATATATATATATATATCTATATATTAATTGTTGATTTACCTTTGTAGATATCCGTTCGTTATTTTCTTTTACCCGTTTTTCCTTTTTTAAGTAATTATGGACAATCTATTGTACAGAAGGTTACTTTCCTTAAGCAGAAAGAATCGAGAAGGAAAGAATTGGACGAAGGCGTAAGCAGGACGTCATATTACAGCCCCGCTATCCGAGATACAGAGAATATCACCGTCAGGATTGTACTATTCAAAGGCTGTAGGCGGAAGACTCATGTCGGCAAATTACAACTCCAAGTCTCGAGTATACATAGTGTAGTTCGCTTAAGATATATATTAACAAATCTCTGTATGGTTTATTTCATAATTCAGAAATATCCACAGAACGGTTTCATTAATATGTTGAGGAATCTGGTTTGCTTCAGATTATTAAGTCTATTGTCATTTTCTAGTTTTTTTTTTTTTTTTGCCTGTTCTTATGTATAATTTTATGGAGGGGAAGTGTTCATGAAGTGCGCATTTATTTAATGAAAAATAGGTTAAAAGATATTATGGGATAAAACTCTCTTTTCATATCCATTATTTCGCCGCTATTCTACCAACCAATCTCTTTCTTTTCTGGGAAATCGTCGCCCCTGGGTAATGAGAGAATGAACATGACTATTTTTGGGTAGTTTATCTTCCTTTTTTTTTTCTTTCCTCACCACCAGAAAAAATGACGGAAGGGAAACTTAACCATTTTATCTCATATATAGAAATATTTTCTTGTTTTATAAGACTATGGAAAAGGGTGTAGGGGTCCACAGTTGACTCCCACACATCTTCATCGCACCGGCAAGTTAATCTCTTAATCTCACAGCAACGACAGCCTCCCCCCGCACCCCACCACCACCACCAACGTACTGACGAAAGAAACAGCATACGTCATGCATCTTGTACTTGAATCTCCTTTGTTGTTATTATTGTTATATTAAATGTATCGTCATCATCATATGCTTTTTAATATCAGCCTTTCAACCGTATGTATCTAAACTTCAGTCCAGTCCTGTGATGTGTACCAATTCATACGTATATTTCCATCTGTCAACAAACACATCTGATTATGTTTATCCCTGTTTCTGTCTGCCTGATGTCAGGTGCTACGTTTCCGCTCGCAAAAGTTATTGACCTGTGCGTTTGTTGTCTTAATGAAATTACTGTCTGCTCTATGACCAAGAGCCCGTGCCGGCAAAAAGACCAGCTCATTCAAAAAACTTAATAGATCAGTAACCTGTGAACTCTGACCCTTACTCGTACCCTTCGCTACAAGGGAACGAATTAATTAAGAAAAGATAATAGGTTTTCTGGATCACCTGAAGAAAAGAGACCCCAACACACGCTGGGGTCGCTTTTCTTCAGGTGGAAAATATTGGGGTCGCTTTTCTTAAGGTGAGGAATTAACAGGGGTTACAGTAAGGCTGTGGCGGAACGGCGCTTTGCGCATCATCTGCATATTTAAAGATTCTTGGCAAGCTTGGTATGTTCTGGCAAGAGGTAATGTTGCGCTGCGCGCGCTAGCCAAAGGGGTTACAGTAGGTTTTATTATTTTTTCACTGAAATTGCAAGACAATAAGCTTTTAATTAACTATTGATTGTTTGTCTAAATTTGTGTTTTTAACAAATGTTTAATAAAGTAGTTTTTAATAAATATATATCTATATTTTTTCTCCTTTTTTCTATTATATTATGAGCTAAAGTGGGTCACCTGAAAATTAGAGACACCAACAAGCAGGGGTCGTTTATCTTCAGGTGGAAAATATTGGGGTCGCTTTTCTTCAGGAGGAAAATATTGGGGTCGATTTTCTTCAGGAGAGGTATTAGGGGTCGCTAATCTTCAGGTGATCCAATTTTCTTTATTAAATAAAATTGTGATTTTCCATAACAAGTTTTGAGTCAAAGTAAAATTCTATGAATGTGTCTCGTCTAATTATTATTTGTTTTTTTTATTAGAATTGTTCACCGTGTCACATTCAGAGACTGAAAATTAAACCCACAATTCAATTCAGTATTGATCTATCCAGCCTGTAGAGTTTCCCGAGCTGGAAAACGTGACCACTTGGGGTAACAGGACGCATTTGCTGGGACTTAAGCAACTTATTCTTTAATATTTTATGTTTAAGCTATGATTATCAGTTATTTTACCTGACATCATTTATTTACCTTATTTTAGAATCTTGTTAGATTGACAGATTTTGTGATGATATTAATTTTCTGATTTGTATCACTCAAGTTTAAATGTGAAATTTGCATATCCTGTGTCGACAGCATCTCAGCCAGTTGCTGTTATGCTACGTTAGAGCGTGTGGATTAATTACAGCAAATTTTTGAAATAAGCTTTGTGTTGTAGATGGTGGCACTCAGAATTGAACGCGTGGCTTATAATACGCTGGCGTGACTTGTCTACATGTAGTGTGTAAAAAATGAGGAGATATTTATATATACTATAATATATATATGTATGTATAGTTTTATATATATATATATATATATATATATATATATATATATATATATACACATTCTTTTATTATTTTATGTTTAATTCAACGTTGCTTAGCGCTGCTCATATAGCCAGACTGTACTTCAGTGTTTCTTCAAGGGAAGTAAAGATTTCGGTTTTAACAGAAGGAAAAATTCCCTTCCAACAGAATCAAGTATATACCACCATCCAACGCATGTCTCGAATTCGGAGGTATTTTTGCTGTGACTAGTCGAGAAAAAATATCAAGTAAAAATGGAATTAGGATGGTTTATTTGCAACTGCAAGCAAAAATAATTATAAG
>NC_061100.1:2011267-2078767 GCF_015104395.2 Macrobrachium nipponense | reverse complement strand
TATATATATATATATGTATGTATATTATTATTATTATTATTATTATTATTATTATTATTATTATTATTATTATTATTATTATTATTATTATTATTATTATGTGTGTAGGTGTAAATCACTTTTCCTTCTGAAAGAATGTTAATGTAATCGGCGGCATTTACATGAGATAACAAATATGTGTAAGTTAAAGCATCTTGGTAGAGAGTTCAAACCGCTTGAGGACTAACACTTATCTTCTGTATAAGTCAGTTACGTTAACAATATCTCGGGATTAAGAGATTTACCGTATTTCATGTACTGTATGTATGTATGTATGTATATATATATATATATATATATATATATATATATATATATATATATATATATTATGTGTGTATATGTGTGTGTTGGGAAAAATCAACATGAGATAACAACTGTCAAGCCCTTAGTGGTCTAAACACTCATCCAAAATGCTTGAAGTAACAATCACATATATTGCACTTAATTATACGTGCACGTGTGTTTGCATGCTTCCCTGCCAGCTTCATGCGTATATTTTTAGGAATATGGGGACTCTCTCCCACTTTGTTCTCCGTCGTCATGAAAAGAAAATATTGTTACTTGACCTCGCCTCTATAACTCTCCCTCCGCAGACAGTCGATCAAAGCAAAGGTATATTCTTTGTGATGTGATCCCCTGCAATTTATACCATTATATAGCATTATTTAGTGTCAGCAGGCAAAGCATGATTTGGGTGCTTTTCACCACTGGAAGTTAATGTTGGAAGTCCATAGTTGTCGTGACATTTTTGTCTCACGTTCGTTGAATGAAAAAGGGAAAACTCTACGTTTGGTACAGTTTTTTATGTTTTATTTATTATTATTTCATTCTTCACGCACATGCACATATATGCGTATAAATGAATATATGTTTTATTATACATACATATTGTGTGTGTACATACGTACATACACATACATACATACATACACTAACAAGCTAATCGACTAACTACCAGGCTAGCACGTACATAATTTTCTGGCTTAGTCAATATAATCACAAAGGTGTGCACCATATCGTGCCTAAAGCGTTGTACATATGATACAGGACTGTAATATTCTTACTTTATGTAAATTTTAGAGTTATGACTCTTGCTTAACTTGAAGAGTTTCTTTCTTTATGATGATGGATCAATCTGTCTTCAGTGAATATCAGATCATCATGGGAATTGTATTAAGGCAAACGCTTACGTCAGCATTTTGGAATAAGAATATTAGGGATTTATGATTAACTTTGCGTATTCTGTAGCGTTTTCTGCGAGAGTTCTTGTACTCTCTCTCTCTCTCTCTCTCTCTCTCTCTCTCTCTCTCTCTCTCTCTCTCTCTCTCTCTCTCTTTTATATCATTCTCTCCAAGAAGTTTTTTTCTTTTTTCAAATTACTTAGGTAATATTCCTGAAATAACTTACATTTCTTTATCTCACATTACAGTAATTACAGTCATCAAATTTCATGATAAAGTTTGAGAATTTTAGTAACAGTGATGTACCATATTTTCCAGCGCAGATTTTATAACGTTTCATGTCTTGCTTGTAATTTTCATAATTCCCAATAACTTTAAAAGTGTTAATTTTAATTATCATATTTTTATTATTTCTCTAAATTAAAAGATTGTAACACATTGTATTTAAAGATAATTCTTACGTTTAATTGTTTCTCTATCAGTATATTTTAAGGACCGTGTACACAGTATATGATGTTTGAAGAAATTATATGTTCCCTGTTGGACGAGTGGGTTACTTGTTTGCTTACTGATTCCCCGCTCTGCTAACGTGGAATCAGAGAAATTTGTTTCTGGTGATTAGAAATTCATTTCTCGATATAATGTGGTTCGGATCCCAAGCGGCAGGTCTCGTTGCTAAGTAACCAATTGGTTCCTAGCCACGTAAAATAAATATCTAATCCTTTGGGCCAGCTCTAGGAGAGCTGTTAACCAGCTAAGTGGTCTGTTAAAACTAAGATATACTTAACTTTACTTTCAAGAAATTGCGTAAAACAGTAATGTTTCATTCTACATTTTGTAACATTTTATTAGTTTATTGACCTGATTTAAGAAGAACTGTCAAGGCTTGCTTTTACGAAATCACAAAACCGAAAACTGGGCAAATCAGATCTAGTGATATTTCATGAACAAGTTAAACGATAAAGTGGTGTTTTTTTTTTATTTCTCCAGTCCATCAGTATTTACTAGGCGTCTACTTGTCTCAGCAGGTCTTCGTATCATTTCATTATTTTGGGGTTCGCCGGCATAAGATCACTAAAAGCGCCATAATTTTTTTTAGTAGGTTTAAAGGCCCCCATACACTGAACGATGGTCTGAACGACTGTCTGTATCGTTTGCAAAAACACTGTGTATGGGCTTGTCTGAATGCAAAACTGGGCGGCATTTCGTGTCTCAACGATCTCAGCGGGAATCTGTCAAGGTTGCTGGCTAGCGACTTAAGTATGTCATACACAGATCTATTTGTCTGCCGATATAACGCTATCGCTCACATCTCTTCTAGAGATGATGCCATGTCCTCTGGAGACAAAATCTTTGTTCAGACTGAAATCGGTGCGGAGATCGTTCATACCGTCTGAAATGTGTGTGTGTGGGTCGATAAGGACAATCGTTCAGAACAATCGTTAAGTGTATGGGGGCTTTATGTCAATCTGGTATCTATTACAAAAGTATTTAATCTTTTTACGGTTAACCTGCCCTAGTGTTGAGTACACAATAAGAGATTTTATTTCCAAATCCTGAAAATTGCTTTCCAGAAACCTCTTTTTTTTTTTTTCTTCATCTCATCGTTCAGTAGGATATGCAAATTCAACTTGTGAATCATATCATTTGAGAGCCACAAAAACGTGATAGAAATAGAACTGGAGACCAACAGGAGACACTTAAAGTTATTCCAGTTTGTCCTTTAGAACTGTTTATTCTTATCGGTTTTGTGCACGGGTGTTATCAGTATGTTTTTTATAGATTGTATATACTTTTATTTACACTATTTTCCGCTCTACCTTGGTTACAAAACTACTGTTTCGGCGTATGAGGGATGGGGTCCATTAAAAACAAAAAAAACACTTTAACCTTTCTCCGCCACCTCGGTGGTCGCGAGTTCGATTCTCGGCCATTCCATTGAGGGGTCAGAGATGTGTATTTCAGGTGATAGGAAGTTCACTCTCGGCGTGGTTCGGAAGTCAGCGTAAAACCGTTGGTCCCGTTGCTGAATAACCATGGTTCCATGCAACGCAAAAACACCATACAAACATACAAACAATCCTCTCTTTTGTGTTAGTTTCTTCTCTCTCTTATTTTATAACAATATCCTCCCTTTATTTCAGTCTGTTGTTGCTTCCTTTCTTTTCATCTTTTCATCGGTTTCTGAACATGTCTACCCCTTTTCACTTTAGAAATTAAATATGTAGTACCAAGTTGCATGATAGATTTGAAACGAAAGTTAGGCGAGACTATATAATTCATCCTGTCAAAGAACTTTGCATCGTAGATAAAAGATCTCATTATTGAAAGATTTCAATTATTTGTTAAAGATTGTTCATTTCTACATTATTATACCTCTCTCCGTCGTAATCGACGATGGTAATGTAAGATTAATAAACTCAGGTATTGCATTATCCCTTATGATATATATTTTGAATAGTTTAGAAAATCAACTGTTCCCTCCCCCTTGTAGTGACCATATTTAATCCGTATCCTTCATTCAGAAACGAATTATTTGAGATCCGTCCTTTGAGTAATCGACTACTTGGCATCTTTGCTATTTCCCCCAAGGCATAAGTCAGATTTCCTTGAGTGTACTAAAAAATTAGGACGAATAATTCATACCTTTCTATCTAGAATATACGTTGTCGCCTAAAATTTCAGCTTCTATAGCACAAATTATTCATGGAATTTATGCTTACGTCATAAACTTATAAATGTGTCAAATAAATAGCATTAAATATTCAGTCAATTTCTTGTTACGTTTGACCACGTCAAGATAGTATTCGATGAAGGTATTGAGGGTATTTATTAAGTTATCACTTGGTGGTTTAATCTCCTCTCTCTCTCTCTCTCTCTCTCTCTCTCTCTCTCTCTCTGTCGTAGTTGATGGCCTTATGTTTAGCTTCTGCCTGTTAGTGACATTTGTATTCTGACAGTTCTGAGTGTTATCTGCGAATTATGATGCTGTATTCTCTTTTATTTTTAAGACGCTACAAAATTAATGTTTGACGTCTGTTTTATTCCAACTTGTCGAAAAAACGTCTACAAAATTAACGCTTGGCGTTTGTTTTATTCCAACTTATATAAGTCTGTCGAAAAAAAGTATAAAATTAACATTTGAAGATTGTTTTATTGCAAATTACGGAGATAGTCTGTCAAAACAAAAGTCAAAATCTCTCGTATGTTATCTCTCAGATCTGAAATAACCAATCCAGACTCTCAGGCTTCCACTTCTTCATTGTTACCAAACCTCCGAAATATATGGAGGCTACGAACCTGGCGTCGTGGAAAACTGATGTAAAAAAAAATAACAAACTTTGGGGTGTTGTTTAGGGAACTTTTGATTGGTCGAGTTAATATCTTAGTTTTCTTGTCCCTTCCAGAACTTGAACAATATGTGAGAGTAGAAGAGAAATTTCGAGAGACAGAATAATAAAAGCTTAAACAATGTCGACTTCGTATCTAACTTTTCTTAAATAAGATTTTAATGAGGATAGTTTCGCCTTCTGTTAAAGTGAAACCAAACACTAAAGCACTGAACACTAAACGCCATTTTGATCACTTTTGCTTCCCTGCGATTTCAAAATATATCCTTTTTAAATTTGTTAAGAGTTGACCTTAAACTGTTGGTCGCTTCTCGGGGAGTAATTTACAAACTATTTTGTTGTTGTTGCTGTTTTTGTTGGTGTGTTAGGAAAGTCCTGTGGAAGAGCCGAAAAAGGCCTGAAAAATACGTTTCGCGTTGAGTTAAAGATACAGGAATTTTAGGATAGGATATAAATGATCTATTTATTAGAATGAAAATGTAAAAAAAAAATAATGTGCATGTCAAACAGTACAGAACAATTAATTCTTATAGAATATATCGTAATTATTTCCATTTTCGTTGGTGAAACAACACACTGTTTGTCCATTCCTAATTATTCACTATATATATATATATATATATATATATATATATATATATATATATATATATATATATATATATATATATATATATATATATAGATATATATATATATATATATATATATATATATATATATATATATATATATATATATATATATATATATGTAAGACATAGGGTTTTGATTAATAATATATTGTTCGTGCATTCTCTGTAACCTGTGGAATGTGGAGGACAGGCAGAGTAACGACCTGAGAATAGTGATCAATGAGTTTCTAGGGGATGGCGTGAGATAAAAGTGCTTAGTTCAGGAAGTCAATGTACGACAGTTTATGAACTCTTCCCAAAGTGCCTTTGTGAAACTAGATGCAGCTAGAACCGCGAGGCGTTGTCGAACTGTGTGTTCGTACGTACGTGTGCGCCTCTTTCTGTTAAAAGCGTTCATACCCAAGCCTATTAGAGGGATTTTGACAGAGGGCTTCGAGTCATAGGCAAAAGAATGGCGTGCATTCGCCGGGGGAGTTTTTTTGTGACAGTGTTTAGTGTCCGGTTGGGAATGGGTAAGTGTTACCTTTTACTTTAGCCAAAGGGGTGGCTTGTTTGATATCTTGTAAGATGTTCCATTTTATTAACTTTGTCTTTAAACTTGTGTGTGTACTTACCAGAATGTGTTCTGTATCTTTGGCAGATGGTTCTGGATTTCGGTGGGACAGAGTTCCCAGGGAAAGGTGTGACCTTTTGGGTGACTTGACAATGAGTTGTTTTAAGTTAGTCTGTAAGACTGGATTACTTAGTTAATCGACTTAGTTATTGTAAATAAACGTTATGTTATGATGCAACTCTCTCATTTTTCATTACCTGTTAGAATGGAGAGAAAGAGGTGGAGAGAGAGAGAGACGAGAGAGAGAGAGAGAGAGAGAGATGTGGGTGATTGCCGGGAGAGAGAGAGAGAGCCTGTCTGTGTAGTGGGTGTGGGGGTCTTGCCTTCCGCCTTCGTATCCACGCTTACCGTATGAAATACATGAGGGTTTTTCCCACGTAATAGTGGTGGCAGCGGTTAAAAAGGGGATATAGAAAGTTTTCTTGCTTTTCTATGCCTAGGAACGCCAATGAAGAGATATGAGTGTTCCAGTTAGAAAAATAAAAAGGGGCCGTGACTTAGCGATAGTTTTCGAACGGACAAAGCTTTTGTGGGATTGTGGAAAATCGTTAAACTGTTAGTTTTCAGTTACTTAGTGGAAAAAATGAGAAAATGTCTGTCTGATTAACTGTGCTAAAGGGAGGAAGGATTTTTATGGGACTCAGCATTTTTGTCCCAGGAGTCAGCCTGAAGCAGTGGAGCGCACCCAGTGTGACTTTTGCTTGTGCAATGACGAGTGTTCCGAGATACCTGTGCGGCGGTCGTTGTTATATCACTACCGCGTTTTTTACGAAGAATTTCGAGTTCTTTTTTCCATTATGGAGTGGTGAGTGTTAAAGAACTATTGTTTATCAAAAAGGAGTGGGTTTTTGTTTAAATATTTCAGGGTTAAGGATTGGTTCAAGAGGGTCAAAACAATTTTTTCTTTCCCCATAGTGAAGTTTTTGTTTTTCTTTATTTGCACGTGTTTATAATAGACGTATGCATTCGTCTTTGTTTAAAACATATGGAGTGTAGTTTTCTAATGCATGGGAACTGTGCTTATATAAGCATATTTGGCTTAGTGACACAGAGCGGCCACAATTTTAAGGGCTTCAGCACATTTTTGCAGAGAGGCGCCTTGCATTGCGAGGGTGTACGGGCGGCATCCCTTGGGAGGGTAGTTGCATGGGTACCACTAGCCTCACTCGAGAGATAGTGCAGGGATGGGGATACTACTGGTATGCCTCGGGCTGTTCTGCCGCTTGACTGAGGGGTTGTTCTCAGGGGGGGAGAAATTCTTTTCTCTCAGTGTGGGTGAACTTCCCCTTTCTTTTTTTTTTTTTTTTTTTTGTTTTTTTTTTTTTTTTTTTTTTTTTTTTCTTTGTGTTGGAGATGGATTTGGCCTGACATTGAATGCTAAGATATCAGCTGATTGATAAGTGATGAAGTGAAATGCCCGTAGAGTCTTTTTTTAAGAAAAAGAGATTTTTTTTCTCTCCCTTGGATAAGAAGAGAAAAGGAAATAAAAAGAGAATTTTCTTTTACGAGAATGAGGGGAAAAGTAGTTAACATGGCACGGGATGTGTTATATGTTTCTTGGTGCCTTGAAAGACACAAATATAAGGGGGATACACAGATTATTTTTTTTTATTGTGTTGGAGAAATTACTTTGAAATGCCGATGATTGGTGTTGTATCTGTGTTGTGTGGCAATGGTGTTATGTCATGGTGTTGCATGCTGGAGAAATTGTATGTCATAGGATTCAGCAATACTGTTGTATGCTATTTGAAATTTCACCCTTTGCGAGAGATTGCTTTGGAGAGTTATTTTATTATTATTATTAATAATATTATATACTTGAGATGTGTCACGGGAGGTTTGCCTAAGTATAATTATCATTACGGGAGAATTGTTTTACGAGAGATTTGAGATATTTCATGGGAGATTATTCAATAATATTACAGATAATTATTCAATAGAAGAATTATTACGATGAATTAATGGGAGAAGTCTTGTGTTAATTATTTGTTCAGTTTTTGTAACTTTGGAGAATATTTCAGTGATTCACGGGGATGAGTTTTGCTGAATCTTGATGAATCTGGCTGAATCATGGTGAATTGTGTGGGATTTTGCTGAATTTTTGGAGAATGGACAAGCATTAACATTGGTGATATTTTTTGTACTGATACTGATGATTTGATGATAGCAATTTTTTTGGTGATTTTTGTGATAATGATATTTCTGATACTGATTTTTTTTATACTAATACGTGGGTGTTTTAATGCTATCAAGGGAGGTGAAATCTTTTGTGATTATGGGAAGAACTAACAACACATTGTTTTAGTTTTTTTTTCTTTTTTTTATGAGTTCAGCAGATAATTGCTTGACATCTGGTGAGTTACGGGAGATAGTTAATGGTGCCGTTGATTTTTCTTTTCTCCTTTTTTGGAAATTAGCCATCGCTGACACAAGTTTTTTTTTACCATGGGTGAATTTGAATTTGTTTTTTCTCTCCAGTTAGTGTGAATATTATCTCAGTTCATGACTTAGAGTCATTTAAGAGAACGTGTTCGTGTTTTAGCTATTTGATGCTATAGAGTAATATAGGGGAGAATTTCTTGCATGTTTTGAATGCATACGTAATGGCACTACATTTTTTCTCTGGATATTTGTGTTCCAGAAATTGTGAGTTTTCTTGCACAATACCCTTGTTGTATTTGTGACAACTTTGTGAGAGATAGGAAACTTGGTTAAGTTTTCTAGTGGCTTATGTCGTAGTGCATATGGGGAAGTCTTTGCTTAGACACTGTGAATTTGGAGTTCTGTTATAATGACTTGTGGCACATTGGTGGTTTTTTCTAGAATTTTCTAGACAGTTTTATTTGCCGAGTTTTTGCCCTTTTTTAGCAGTTATGCTAAACGGAGAGAGTTTTTATAGTTTTGACTATAACATTGAGTTATTCTCTGGAGAATTGGAGTTATAATTGAGATATAATTGAGTTATAATTGAGATATATTATTTTGGGGAGATAAATTGGAGGTATATATTATTTTGGAGTTATATTTGAGTTATAATATATGGGAGATATATATTTTGTGGCCATTTTGATATTTGCCAATGTGGTATGAGCTATGTTTAGTTCAATTATTTTGCAGCCATCTTTGTTGCAAATGGAGACACATATTTGGAGATTATGGGGCAATATTTGGGAGTGTGTGAGTTAGATGCCTTGAGTGCACATTTTTTGGAGATATATATTATTTGGAGCCTTGTTTTGTTCCACATGGAGTTATTGTGGAAATAGAGGTAAATATTTTGTATTTGCCGAAATAGAGGTGATTATTCTCTATTCTTGGAGTGGTGTTTTTTTTTCTACTGACATGTGGCATTTGTTTTTTGGAGAAATAAGAGAATAATATAAGGGGGTTGGTTATTAACCAAATGGAGGAAATATTTCTCATAACCGGAGTGGTGTTATTATTGATATGATGTCTCATAATGGAGTTGGAATTAATCTGGGCGGGTAACCCTTTTTTTTGTGTTATGGAGTTTTTTTTTGACGAGACAAGAGAAGTTTTCTGTGGTTCTCTTTTTTGATTTCGTGACTATTTAGAGAGAAGTGGCATTACTGCATTACGAGTCTATGGAGTTTTGGTGTGTGCATTTTTTTCATGTTCAACAAGTGTGTTATTCTTGGAGAAATATAATTTGGGAAAAGTTCATGTTGAGAGAATAAGTCTTCGAGACAAATTTTTGAACACATTAGTCATATCCTGGAGTTAATTCTGTGAAATGTGTCAGTTAGACCTTTTTTCTTGAGAATCATGAGTTCCAAACTTAGTGTCTTACTAGACAATTTTTGTGTGTTGTTTGAGCATGCGTCCGCAGGTGATTTTTCTGCTGACAAGCGATGTGATGAGCCGTGTGCTGAGCTGTGCTGTTTCTTTTCTTCTGATGGTGACAGATCAGAATTTTTGCAATATCTGGAAATGTTAGCTATAGCATTTCACGAAAGCGCATGTATGAGAGTTTGCTTTCTGGCAAATTCCATAACTTTACATGGAGCATTTTTCTTGGGGAAAACGCGGGAGTTATGCATATTATACATGTATTATGTATTTTGGTGATTGGGGAAATCTACTTGTGATTATTCTTTTTTTTTATTATTTTTCTTTTCCTTTTCCTATGAGAGATATTATTTGGGGATTGAGCTTAAGTAGCATTTCTTTTTTGGACGGGAGATTTAGATTTTACCGGGAGGTGTAATTTTTCGAGGGTTGCTATTTACGAAATGAGTTTAACATTAAGTCTCATTGTGATTAATTATTGAGCAGTAGAGGGGTTTTGCTGTTAAAAGTTGGAGATTTTTGCTGATTTTGTGGGTTGTTTAGATGTCAGAACTTAAGAGAAAATTTTTTGGGTTTGGGTGTTACGTGATTCTTTTCTTTTTTTCTTTCTTTTTTTTCTTGTGAGCACATTCGAGTTCGAAATGTGAGTGCAGAATTCCGTTGAGTTGCTGTGATTTCTGAGTTGTGTGTGTGTGCTGATGTGCGAGTTTGGAGAAATTGAATTGGAGAACTTGATGTTTCTTTTTCTTAGAGAGTTGTGATAATGGGACTTATCCTTTTAGTAGTCATATTTAAGGAGTTAATTGGGAGACGTTCGTTAGTATTTCTGACCTTTTTGAGATCATTGTTTGATAGAGGTAGTATGTTTGGGTTAATTTTCTTAGATTGACCAAAGACTTGACTGACATACTAACGCCCAAAAAGTCGTTCCCGACGCCAGCAAGACGTCCACCAGCCGTGAAGAGAGGTTGCTGCCATGTTGTCCATGGTGATTACAAAGTATTTCCATGATGGGTGATCGAGAGAATTCTACAGCGTGTTTTTTGGGGATCTACAAGAAGCCGTGAGAGTCTTCTACGATGAGGGAGGCATTCCGTCTTCTACAGTTGCTACAGCTTGCTATAGCCTGTTGCTGTCTGTGCAGCTACTTGCAGACAAGCGAAGAGGGATATTCAAGAATCCTAATGCAGAAAATATGAGATAAAATGCGTTTTGTGTTATTGGGAGAGTTAAAGCGTGATAAGAATATTTTATAATGCCAGAGACGTGCAGTGTTTTACTTATTTTGTTTTAAGCCGGCCAGTGTTTTGTATAAGCAATTTTGCTAGGCGGGGGCTAGCATATAGGTGCGAGGCCGAGCAATCTGTAAGACATAGGGTTTTGATTAATAATATATTGTTCGTGCATTCTCTGTAACCTGTGGAATGTGGAGGACAGGGCAGAGTAACGACCTGAGAATAGCTGATGAATGAGTTTCTAGGGGATGGCGTGAGATAAAAGTGCTTGGTTCAGGAAGTCAATGTACGACAGTTTATGAACTCTTCCCAAAGTGCCTTTGTGAAACTAGATGCAGCTAGAACCGCGAGGCGTTGTCGAACTGTGTGGTTCGTACGTACGTGTGCGCCTCTTTCTGTTAAAAGCGTTCATACCCAAGCCTATGAGAGGGATTTTGACAGAGGGCTTCGAGTCCATAGGCAAAGATGCCGTGGCATTCGCCGGGGGAGTTTTTTTGTGACAGTGTTTAGTGTCTGGTTGGGAATGGGTAAGTGTTACCTTTACTTTAGCCAAAGGGGTGGCTTGTTTGATATCTTGTAAGATGTTCCATTTTATTAACTTTGTCTTTAAACTTGTGTGTGTACTTACCAGAATGTGTTCTGTATCTTTGGGCAGATGGTTCTGGATTTCGGTGGGACAGAGTTCCCAGGGAAAGGTGTGACCTTTTGGGTGACTTGACAATGAGTTGTTTTAAGTTAGTCTGTAAGACTGGATTACTTAGTTAATCGACTTAGTTATTGTAAATAAACGTTATGTTATGATGCAACTCTCTCATTTTCATTACCTGTTAGAATGGAGAGAAAGAGGTGGAGAGAGAGAGAGAGAGAGAGAGAGAGAGAGAGAGAGAGAGAGAGAGAGAGAGATGTGGGGTGATTGCCGGGAGAGAGAGAGAGAGCCTGTCTGTGTAGTGGGTGTGGGGGTCTGCCTTCCGTTTCGTATCCACGCTTACCGTATGAAATACATGAGGGTTTTTCCCACGTAATATATATATATATATATATATATATATATATATATATATATATATATCTATATATATATACATATATGTATGTATGTATGTATGTATGTACAGATTTAACTGAAATACACGTATTTTCAGTATTTTGCTGTCTGGAATTTTGACAGTGGCAATGGATGGTATAATAATTCGCACTGGTGTTTCAGGAACATTAGGTCAAGAGTAAGCAATTGTTGATGATTATCTGCTTTACTTTTTAGCAGTTGCAATGCAATGGTCTTTATTCTGTCTGACTGATTTTGAAAACCAGAAATAAGAGAGAGAATTGTAGGGGTCACACTTAACGAGGTTATAAACTTTGTTGATTTTGGAAAGTCTTCAAATCAAAGTGAACCTTTTTTCATATAGCAGTTTTTTACGTTGACGTCATGCTTTTAATTAGTTTTTTCTTCTCTTTTTTTCTTCTGTTCCACTGGGGGGAATGAAACAGCTGGGATGAAAGCTCATTATAAATAAGCTGGAATTTTTCAATGCCATGACATGCTAAAACGCATCATTATAAAAACAGCAATTGCCTCTCTCTCTCTCTCTCTCTCTCTCTCTCTCTCTCCATGATGTACCGCAATTTCCATTTTTCTATAAATTGTCCTAAACAACATTTTCAGTGATGAAAAGAGGGGCGCTTTCTTTATAAATACCATCACTTTTCCCCCTTTTCATCCGGTTCATATTATGAGTGTTTATGATCCCTGGTCACGAAAGGCCTTCATTCATATTAGGAAATGAGGGAATCTGGAAAACAGTCATTATCGCCAAAGACATAAGAGTGTTTTATCTTTAATGATTTCCAGCAGTGACGAATGGTCGCTTGTATTGGGCAGTGCAGTTCTTCCAATATCCAAAAGTACAGTCATCACTCCATCTTCCCGTCTTTTATTCACATGCATGATATAGAGGTAACTAATGTAAACTAGAAATTTATCATTAAGATTTATTATCGAGAAATAAGAAAATCGTGCTTCATAATGGTATTAACTATATATATAAAAAAAGTCAGTTTATTATTATTATTATTATTATTATTATTATTATTATTATTATCATTATTATTATAATTTTTTTTTTTTTTTTTTTTTTTTTTTTTGCTCTATCACAGTCCTCCAATTCGACTGGGTGGTATTTATAGTGTGGGTTCCGGGTTTTGCATCCTGCCTCTTAGGAGTCCATCACTTTTCTTACTATGTGCGCCGTTTCTAGGATCACACTCTTCTGCATGAGTCCTGGAGCTACTTCAGCGTCTAGTTTTTCTAGATTCCTTTTCAGGGATCTTGGGATCGTGCCTAGTGCTCCTATGATTATGGGTACGATTTCCCTGGCATATCCCATATCCTTCTTATTTCTATTTTCAGATCTTGATACTTTCCATTTTTTCTCTCTCTTTCTCTTCAACTCTGGTGTCCCATGGTATTGTGACATCAATGAGTGATACTTTCTTCTTGACTTTGTCAATCAACGTCACGTCTGGTCTGTTTGCACGTATCACCCTTATCCGTTTCTGATACCATAGTCCCCAGAGGATCTTTGCCTGATCGTTTTCTATCACTCCCTCAGGTTGGTGCTCGTACCACTTATTACTACAAGGTAGCTGATGTTTCTTGCACAAGCTCCAGTGGAGGGCTTTTGCCACTGAATCATGTCTCTTTTTGTACTGGTTCTGTACAAGTGCCGGGCATTCGCTTACTATGTGGTTTATGGTTTCATTTTTCGTATTGCACTTCCTACATATGGGAGAGATGTTATTTCCGTCTATCGTTCTTTGAACATATCTGGTTCTTAGGGCCTGATCTTGTGCCGCTGTTCTCATCCTTCCGTTTCTTATTATTATTATTATTATTATTATTATTATTATTATTATATTATTATTATTATTATTATTAATTTTTTTGTGGGGGCGGGGGCTATCACAGTCCTCTAATTTGACTGGGTGGTATAAATGGTGTGGGGTTCCGGGTTGCATCCTGCCTCCTAGTGTTCCTATGATTATGGGCACAATTTCCACTGGCATATCCCATATCCTTCTTATTTCTATTTCAGGTCTTTTTCCATTTTTTTTTCTTCAACTCTGGTGTCCCATGGTATTGCGACGGCAATTATTATTATTATTATTATCAATTTTATTATTATTATTATTATTATTGATTATTATTATTATTATTATTATTATTATTATTGTTGTAGAAATAAATCCATCACTTTCCTTACGATGCGCGCTGATTCTAGTAGCACACTCTTCTGCATGAGTGCGGGAGCTACTTCGGCATCTAGTCTCTTTAGGTTCCTTTGCATGGATCTTGGGCTCGTGCCAAGTGTTCCTGTGATTATGGGTACAATTTCCACTGGCATATCCTATATCCTACTTATTTCTTTTCAGGTCTTGATATTTATCAATTATTTCTCTTTCTTTCTCATCTACTCTGGTGTGACCTCAATGAGTAATATTTTCTTCTTGATTTTGTCAATCAACGTCACGTCTGGTCTGTTGGACCCATATCATTATTTTTATTACTTATTAATATTATTGTTATTATTATTATTTTATGTCATTTCTTATTTTCTGATTCAAGACTAAGATTTCCTCCTGTCCTTCTTCTTATCAATTTCAAATGGCAGACCCACAAATCATAAGCCACTTTATCCTAATCAGAGAGCCATAGGGAATTAGCATAATCATATGATTACCCATTAAACGATTATCAAAGCATTTTCGACGTAGAACTCTCCGGATGCATCTTAATAATTAATGAAGATAATCGCTGAGGAAATTGTATGCCAAACTGTAAAAAACATAGAAATTCACTATAGCATTTTAATTTCCATGTCTTGTTTATAACAAATCGCCAGTCCCGCCCGTTTATCGTGTTAGTTTTGATTCATATCGGAATTAATCCCTTATGCGCAAAAGTGGGTCATGGGCGAATGTAGCGTTGCAGCAGCGCTATCATTAATCTTCTTATGCTCTGTTTAGCAATGTCATTCCATTAACATATAAGTCCACTTTTAATGCCAGCGGACTGGCTGGCCGTGCCACTTTGTCACTTTGTCAACTGTCATGGCGCCATTTGTGTGGGATGCGGTATTTACCAGAAAATAGCATTTTTAGACATTTCATTTTCGTTTTGATATTACCTCTTTCATTGCGAACTCTTCTTGTTCTGGATTTCATAATCTTTTTGGTAAACGAACGAAAACATAAGAGTAGTTCCGAAATGATGATTAATCCTCGTTCATTTTCTAAGTGAGAGAGAGAGAGAGAGAGAGAGAGAGAGAGAGAGAGAGAGAGAGAGAGAGATCTAACCTATTTTTGCAAGGTCGTCTATAAAGTTTAATAAATGCTTTCTTTCTGAGTAGACTTTAAGTGGAGGAAATTTGTACCGAGAAGAATGGCGAAACAGTTGCATGTTACTTTTCAGACGATGATAAGGGTCATTTTAACACATTCTAAAAATAAGATGGTTCACAGACACATGACTGATGTCAATTTCTTGTCCTTTACATCGTCAAGCACCATTGCTGTAGTTTTCCTGACATTAAATTTCTTTTTATTATTCTGTATGTTTATTTGTTCTTTGTGTTCAGTTCCGTTGTTATGTATGCGTTCATTTTCCTCTATTTTTCCCCAAATGAGAATTCTCTTTTGAGGAAGCTTATTTAATAAGTTAATGGTTTTTTACGTTTGAATAATACTTTTTATGCTACCAAGCAAATACACTCTCATGCAGAAACGCATAAATTAATAAGTCTTCTAATCGAGTCTCCTACTCTTCATTCTCGTCTCCATAAACTTCAATATATCATTTTAATGAATGTTACTCTAATGACGATTGATTATTATCGCAGCCTTGTCCTGCGGGCCTCCATTGAAATAGCAGAAGTCACCCATCCCAAAGGTGACGCAATCATCCAGGAAATGTCACCGCTCCATCAGCATTCGAGAATAAGTCTCCAGCCTCTCATCCTTTATTCAGGCTGCTGTGACTGTGAAAATAAAGACTTAATCGGATTAAGGATTACGTAAACGATATACTATTTCAGCTCTATGCTTATTAATCTGATATTGTAAGAACTACCAAAATTTGTGGGACATTACACTCTCGGTGTGTGATTGATGTGTTTGATATCACGACACGTTAATTGCTGTTCTGCCCAGAAGAGTAATGATTGCGTTGGCCGCTATATTTACGGATGTCTAGTTACATTCCATTCATTAAGAAAAAAAAATATCAGCGTGAGGACGAGTAAAATGTTCTTGAATGCGACACCAACAACCAGTTAGTATAAGCTGAAGATGAAATTGTAGAAAAATATACAACTTTACACAAAGATTGCTTATATATATATATATATATATATATATATATATATATATATATATATTAATTAATCAGTTAATCAGCTTGTCTGTTTTCAGCCAGTCTCTTCGGTCATTTCTTTCTACCTCTCCAACTTCTTTACTTCATGTTGCTACAGATACCGTCTCATCAAGAGCACATTCTTCGTGGGAACGCTATAACGCCAAATATTATACTAACATAATCATTGATATAATTCCCCCCCATTCTCTCTCTCTCTCTCTCTCTCTCTCTCATATGACTAGATGACTTGTAGTCCATGAAAATGGACGGCCCCCTTTTTTTTAGAAACAATACTTGAAAAGAATGTATAAAACGTGTAATTCTCTCTCTCTCTCTCTCTCTCTCTCTCTCTCTCTCTCTCTCTCTCTCTCTCTCTCTCTCTCTCCGTAAAAACAATATATTTTGCAAACTAGAGCTGCAGTGCATAAATTATTATTGGCGTGACAGCCATGTCGCCCGAAGGAAAGTCATCTTTTGTGTCAGATAATTCAGTTAAGAGACCAGAATTTTTCCGTTGTGTCGACGGAGCTGGGCACAAATTACATTAAGCAAAATAACAGGGAGGAAATTAAATTCGTGTTTTTGGCAAATCATTATTTAGTTGATCAAAACAATTATTCAGCATCAATTAAAGACACTGAAATAGCCTGTTAGCCTCTGGCGTATACTATGTATGAGGGATACGCATATTATATGTTAGAGGTTGCAATAAAGGGATTCTTTTTTTATGGTATACTACACTTTTAAATCAAATCATTCCTCGGTGACCTTGGCAAAAAACAAGAAGAAAGAGGGGAAGAGGTGATAAACAAAAATAAAAAAAGGACAAATCTTAAAAGGACAGTAATAGGCGACACCATAATTAGACCACTTCCGGGGCATTGTTCTCTGTAAGCATTATAGTGTCTATGTGTTTAACCTAACCAGATGCTGCATTGATCCAATAACAGTTTTATTCCTTCCATTTTAACTCACTTGACGTTTGTTTTATCGAGTCTAAGGGAGGTGACTTGTGACTTAAATAGATTTTATTAAATTTTATGGCGTCGAAGATCATGCTGATAACATTAGCTGATCTGGACCATTACTCCAATCTTCTTTGGAATTTTTCCATCAAAGTCAAACCAGAGCAGATGCATCATTAATCCTAGATTTATTCAATGATTCAAACACTGAGTGATAAATGAACACGAATAATGAACAAGTTATGCTATATAGTGAATAGTATTTGCAGCTATTAAATGATTCTGTAATGCAGTGAAATTGAATGCAATTAGTGAATAGGTCGTGTAAGTAATAAATCATTTTAAAAAGTTAGGGTATCGATGATGACAAATAACGGATAAAAGTAGTGTATAACTCACGTTATGCAGTGAGTTAGGGAGTAACATTATTCATCCACTTGTATCCGACAAGTTCATATCACTATATTCCCATTCCCGATCAAGTGGAATTGTCAGTGTCCGTCCTCCTGCGGGAATTTCCACTTGACATCAACCATTGTCAACGCCTGAAGGCGTAGCGCCCAAACCGCTGATATCTATGTTGTGTATACAGCGGCAGAGACAATATCCCAGATAGCCGAGACGACGGTTGCAATAATGTGCATGAATGTATGTGCTGGTGTATGAAGGAATAAACGCTTCTAAAAAGACCTCGAAGTGAATGTGAATGGATGTGGGTATCCGAGAATCGTGAAGAATTCGAGAAGTTAAAAGGACATTTTTTACTATTACAATTATATATATATATATATATATATATATATATATATATATATATATATATATATATATATATATATATATATATATATGAGGGTGTGTGTGTGTGTGTGTCTGTGTGTTTGTGTGTAAATAGACGAAGGCAGGCAGGAACACACAGGAATTTGACATTTTGACAGATTTATTCCGAGGTTTTGCGATACATTATTACATCCTCAACGTCGGAATAAATCTGTCAAAATATCAAATTCCTGTGTGTGTGTTCCTGCCTGCCTTCATCCACTGACAAAGTAAGTCTGTCGAACTACTAATGACCCGTCCCATGAAATGTTTTTGCCCTAAAGTCACGACTCGCCACATCCAACCCGTGGAGCTCTAGAGCGCAGACCAATCAATCTTACCCGAAATAGATAACAAACAAGAGCAAATGACAAACAAAGGTAAATGACAAACAACGGACTGGGCCAAATCATCAGCGCGTATAAGTGAGGCTTCTTCACTGGTGTTCATAACCCTTTCCAATTTGGCCCACAGGGCTCTTAGGCAAATTGGAAGGCTATCGTCATAATTGCGTTTATCCGAAATGTTACCTGGTCCTTCCAGCACAGATGATCTGTAGGAGAAGACCCCTCGGTGAACTTGCACTGTGAAGGATATGGGAGAGAGAAAGAGGGAAGTGGGTAGAAGAAAAAATGTGAAATTCAACAACAGATATGAGAACAGAGAAAAAAAGAGATAAGGGAAAAAAGAGATAAGGGAAAAGAGAAGAGGAGGAGGAAACAGAGAGAGAGAGAGAGAGAGAGAGAGAGAGAGAGAGAGAGAGATATGAAGTACCAGAACTGAAATGGCAGAGAGAGTGAGGTAGCGGAAATATTCAGAAGGGAGAAAGTGAGAGCGAGATTGTATCACAAGTGGAAGGCGCCGAGGAATGAATAACAGAGAAGGTATAAGAGAAGCAGCACCAAAAGTGGGAAAAGGAAGAGTAGAGAAGGAGAAGGAAGGAAACGTGCTGAAAGGAGAGGACTGAGATTCAACAGAGGAAGAAGGGAAGAAGACGCCAACTAAGGAAGAGAAAGCTTAGAAAGGAAACGAAGAAGAAGGTTCGTATCACAGCAGACGCCATCTACTGCCTCTGGTGACCTTGACAGCGAAGCCCGGGAAAGATTATATTCCATATTCCATCCAGCAATTTCCATTTCCCGTCCGGAAAGACAGATTCCCTTTCAATCCTCACCCATTATTTACGGCGAATGGGTTTCCTTTGATAACTCCTCCAGTAGGTAGGGAGCTTTTACCTGAGGAGGCCCTAATGAACGTGTCGGCGCTGATATTATGATTAGGGGAATGGGAGGTCCGATGCCATATTGAGCTCCCGTGAAAACCTTAGAGAGAGAGAGAGAGAGAGAGAGAGAGATTGTTTTTGCCAGAAATTCATTCTAGATGAGCTTAAAAACATTCTATGGCTGAATTAAACGGAATGAAGGGTGAGAAATGACCGTCTTTCTATAGGTTTACCAAGGGGTTACAGGGAGGTTACCAAGGATTAGGATGTCTCAAAGGCTTGTTAGGTCCATCCGGAGGGAAGAACCACAAGTTCTATTGGAATTTAAAAACAAACACTTGCAAAGGAAGACAGGATTAAAAGGGTGAAAGAGAGACTTTCTCAATGTTGGGGATGGTGACGTCAGAGTGGAATGTCAAAAAGAAAAAAGCAAGGAAATAAAAAGAAGACGAGAGAAGAGCGGAAGGGAGGAATGGAATGTTAAAAGAGAAAGAGGGAAATACTGATGGGCCAAAGCTTAAAGACCTAAAAATAAAAAAAAAGATAGAAAAAATTAATAAAAAAAAAAGATAAATGGAGGAGGAAGAAAGGCGGTGGAGATTAAAGGATAATGTGACTAATTCCTTCGTTGCTTTCCGTGAATAGGAGGAAGTTATAGAATAAATGGATTGATTGCTTGTGCTGACGAGAGGAGAGAGAGAGATAGAGAGAGATGAGGAAGGAGGAGCAGATGAGAGGAGAGGAGGCGAGACTGGAACATTAATGTTCAATCAAAACTAAAATGGGCAAAATCGGTATATGTCTCACATAACTACAAAGATCAGTAAAACAGTACGGAGAAATAGAAACCGGGGAAATTATGATCAACAAACAAAATTAAAAATTAATTGGGTAACTGTAAAGCGAATTAAAATTCCCCTTAAACATATTTGCCATAAACTAATCTGTTGACAGTTAAATAGAAGTGAAATTGGTTCCAAACTACCAGAAAAAAAATGGAACATTACTTCGTCTGCTTGGGATGTCTGTGCTTGCAGGTTCAAGAATGGGCTTGCAATGCTTCAAGCACCGTTGTCTCTTGATTTCCTTGCTTTCTTTGCATTTTCTCAAACTGCTGGTTTATATGTAGGGTGCTGATGATTTAATTTATTTCTCATTTTTTTTATTTTTTTTAGTCTTTATGCAACCAATTATTAAAAAATTGCATTTTGCTTTGTTTTACTTTTGTTTTCTGATGGATGATGCAGGGACCTCTGAAACTGCGTTCCATATCATGTGCTTATTGACCTTTTCGAATTAATAATAATAAGTAATAATAATAATAATAATAATAATAATAATAATAATAATAATAATAATAATAATAATAATGGGAAACCCTCCTCATTTAACAGAATTATACAAATGTTCTTTTTTTACGGGGGAGTCCACCAATAATAGAAAAAAAGCTCGTGTATTAATTTGTAAACACTATAAAAGCTTTCGAACCTATCTCTGGGTTCAATTTCCTCAGCACACCCAGAGAAGGGTTTAGAAAAACCTTTAATAAAATGTATATAAAATCATGACACGAACTTTTGAACAATTTTATTACTTGTGGACCCCTTCGAACAAAAAAATAATAATGAAATCGACCTTTAGTATTCTTCATTAGGAAAAGTACGGTCATTGATGAACTTTACTCTCAAGTGAATTCTTCACCACCGTTATCGGCGGAAGTTATTGTGTCCTTGCACTAATATTAACTAGTCGCTTCAGCGGGAGTTTGAGTCTTTTAGCTAAAAAAAATGATATTTAAAATTTAATTCCCCTTATCGTTCGGGATAAAAGCCGTCCAAATTGTTCGTTTAGCAAGTTCTTCTTCCGCTGAGGTTAAATCAAGACAAACCCTGGAGTTTTCTTTCTGTATTTAATGTAAACAGTAAAATTACGCAATAACAACAGGCCTAATTTCTTGAATGGGAACATAGTCGAGTTACCCGGATACCACTAAATGCAGAGTAATAGCGCTTACTAAGGAGTATTCAGATGGTTATTTGTAATTACCTCATAGCAGGCCTCGGGTTCAAACATCGAACTAAATAAACTGTTCTGTCCCATGGTACTTGTTGCTCTCTTACCCTGATGAGGAAAGTTAACTAAAAAATTTAAAGACGGCCCTTATGATTGAAGATGATTGAAAGCCCTCGATTAGGCTATAGTTACCATTAAAACGTTGGAAGGAAGGAGCCTCCGCAACACGCAAACGTTATATCTCCCGGTTTGTTTTAATCTCAACGCTGAATAAAGCCTGGGGACATTAAGCTCGAAATTATATCTTATGCGAAAATAAAGCCTTTAAACACAATTTATTACAAAGCAGCGAAGATACTATGAAGCCTTCTTATGAGGTAGTGAACCTAGCCCTTCCATGCAATGATAAGGTTTCAACGATTAAAGAAAAGGGGTGGAAGGACCAAACCAGCTTTATAATACATGTCATTACCAACTGCCTTGAGAAAGCAATAACCTGAGGAGGTCTTGTCCAACATCCTGTCTATAGTTATCCAGTTTGAATTCTCACCTATCTCTGTGCCTTGTTTCCAGCTAATTTACTTACTATGCTAAAATAACAACGTTAAAGGGTAATATTTGTCGGTTTGTTTACTGCATATTAAAATAAAATGTAGGAAAGTTTCCCGAGTGTCGGTAACCTTTATTGAAGCAAAAAACTTACGAAATAATCACAATGAACATCAGGCAGCTCATAGCTAAAACCTTTCGTCCCAAGAAATAAAAAGGGAATTATTAGACGGGAAAAAGATTTACCATGTCTCAGCGCCTCTGAATACAAAAATTTTGATAAATCAATGTTTTGATAAAATAAAACATCTTTAAGAGGTAGGTCTCCTTACCCAAATTAATTTAATATTAATCATTTATTCCACAAGTTTTCACCAGTTCCTTCATTGAAATTTTGAGAGTGGTAACCCCATGATCCTCTGGGTTATATTTGTCCCAAAGATTTAGATATTCTATCCGTATATCAGATCGCAGAAGCACCAAAATTTCAGAAAATTCATAAAAATCTGCTCCGTAGGGGGTAGGGGGTAAGTAACAGTCAGGGCCCGCCCATGCGGTACACGGTTAAGCATTACTTAAGGTTCTTTTTGTTCGCATGGTTCATCGGGCCCATAGCTGACAACTCCTTTGACGTTCCTTTTGTACTATACCTCAGTTCCATTATTCTCTTTCTTCCATTTGTTACTTTCCACCCTCGCTGACAATTGATTCTAATTCGCAAACTGCGAGGTTGGGGCGTCCTGTTAAACCTTTCAAACACCTTTTAGTGTCGAAATTTGTCAGTTTCGGCGCTTTGAATGACCTTCGTATTCCCAGCTTGCTTGGCCTTTTGGCCTGGCAAAATTCCATATTTAATAAAACAATTAAAAATCCTGAAATACAGATATCTCTCCAGTTTTAAAAAATGTTCAAAGATTATTTTTAAATAATATAGCTTTTGTTGTTTATTCAGTTGAGCCATTCATCTGAGTTTAACTTTAAAGAACTTGTGGCCATCTCTTCCAAAATGGAGATTTACATACTATTTGATCAAAAATCTAATTTCCTGGTGTATTCACGAAACCAGACAATTCTTCTTTTGTGCCATTCGCCGGTCGTTCTCCCCAAGGCTGAACTGATAAAGCATATCAGAGGCTGGTCTCCAATATGGGTTTTCTTTGAAAAACCTTCGAATTTTATACGGAAAAGATCTTGACTGGAAATTTGATTTCGTTGTATTCCAAGAGAATTAAACTTTGAGATAATTTCTGCAAGTTTCTTGGGCGAGGCGTGAAGTTGACTTGTTTGTCACGAACAATTATTATTATTAGTTATTATTATTATTATTATTATTATTATTATTATTCTTATTATTATTTGTATTATTCATTATTACACTAACTAATTGGTTTGGATAAACAAAAATCTATTTTAAACTTACGTTACAAGAGAGAGAGAGAGAGAAATAAATCTAGAGATCATCAGCAATTATTCCCTTACATCCTCACTACCTGTCATCGGGAAGGAATTAAAAACTATATTCGTATGCAAATTCACTTTCTCCGCTTGGCTGCATTTTACCATTTATTGAGGAAAACCGACCCCTTGATGAAATCCTGAATTTTCTCACAATTTTCATCTGAAATCTTCCAACCGTTAACTCCCACTGGTTTAAAATTCCTATTTGAAGTTAATGGTCTAAATATACTCGAGAACAGGACTAGCTGATATGAGTATGAGAGCTGACCTTCGTTGAACAAATAAGAAATAGCCACAGCTCCCACCTCAGATGGGTGCTGACTAGTTGGGAAACAACAATCTGCTTTGTAAAAAACGTCTTTTTTTTTTTTTTTTTTTTTTCCAAACTTCGATCATATTAACAATGACTTTTACCCCTCGTTAAGATGAAGTGGAAGTTGGCACACGATTCTGGGAGATTAGTTCCAGACAATGAACGCAGGTTTCCACTGAACTTACTTGTAAACAAGGAAGTACTGGACGTTTAATCTGGAATTACAGAAAGTTTTTTCAAAGGATGTTTGTCCAGAATCTCCAAAATTCGCCCTCAGCTTGGTATGATTGACCATGAATTCCTCAGTTTAGGCGAGTAGGTTGTTAAATATATTTACTGATCATTTGAATTCTCTTATAGTTTTATATTGTTTTCGGCTGATTTTAAAACTGTAATGTAGGTCAAACTGTTTGGTTCACGTTATTGGTAGAGTGATAATATCATGAGATAAAGATGCTCTACTCCGAAACCCAACAATGAGCACATATTTTGATTGGAATTACAAAAAATCTCTTTGGTTAGCGCAGTTTCTCGCGCACTTTCCGTTACCTACGTGAACGCGGCTTTTAATTGGCACAGATAAATGCCTGTTCATTGAACCATTGAGTCCTCCATTCCAATGTCATTTTTAGGTTTCGCAGAGTTAATCTCGCAGGCAAAAGATACTCGTTTTTGTTTTTTTTTCTTCCCGACCGCTCTGACTGCCCTGAACACAACGAACACTGAAATGTGAATTTTTTTGAAATTTTTTTTTTATTTTAGAAAAAAAAATGAGGTAGTCAAAATGATTTGAAATTCTTCGTTACTGGGATAATTCAATTGTGGCGACTGTCAACCTGGTCAAAATGATAAGGTTATTGAAACCTGGGGTACAAAGAAATATAAACGAAACAAAAAAACTAAAAAATCTTTGTATCAGTCAGTATTTTGTTAACTCCCAAATATTCCAATAGTTTCAATTTTCAAGTTGCAGTTACCTTTATTTATTTATTGTACTTAACATTTTGATTATTAGTTATTAATTATTATTCATTATTATTCTTTGATTATTGTTATTATTATTATTATTTTATTATTATTAATTATTATTTATTATACTTAGCGCCACTGGTGTTTTATATCGGATGAAATTTTACACCATAATTCTTTTTATATGTCTTTCTGTCTGTGCTTTAGTGTTTGGTGTTAGTTTGAGTTCTATTATATCCTGTTATTCCATTTCATTTCCGAACGGAGTAAACGAGTACCAGACCTTACCCAGAAAAAAAAAAAAAAAAGATGGGACGCCATATCTTAAAAACTAACCACAGAAGCGTTCTAGAAAATAAATCCTCATTATGTTCCCAAAATCCAAAATTACGAAGTAATTTCTGTTTTGAGCTAACCTAACCAATACCTAGGGGCCAATGCCAAAAAGGAAAAGAAAAAAATAGGGCTGGTTGCCAGTACTACTATGAGACTCAGGGTCCTCTGTAACACTGGTTTTTTTTCGCAAATAACTTTTTTTTATCCTATGGCATTTTCATAAAGATAAACGCTTATTCAGAATACATTATTGATATCAAACACATAAATTTTGAGTGTATTCTTACACTACGTAGGTTGAATAAACTTTGGATACTTATAATGTAAAAGATGACCTTGTTTGAAGGACGGGCAACTTATTCATACGTAGAAAAGGCGTTTCGAAACGCAACTCGGTTACGTAAACTTATGGACATAATTTTCTTTCCCTCTTTTCTCGATGGATGATTGGCTATACGTAACAAAGGTCTAAAACCTCGTGGCAACAATGACATACAATTTCAAATACAAGCAAAAGCAGTACCACCTTTCTGAAATGCGGGAACCTCCCCACTTGAAAATTTTTTTTTAAAAATTTTGTTCATAATGAAACAAACCAACAAAATATGTTAATAAATACAAAAACAATTCTTGATTATTAGCTCTAATTTCCCAAAATAAGTTCCAAAAGAAACTTACCAGTCTACCTTTTATAGGCTCACAATTCAGATTGTCAAGCTGTAGGGGAATAGTTGTAATTACCCAAAAACATAGTAGACAAGCTTGAGTTGGGATAAACTGCCTATTCCAATTTACAAGTAAGCAATTTTTATTTATTGGCTATCTACATCTTTACTGAAAAGAAAAAGAAAAATAGCCTCGGTACCGTATAGTTGGCTTCTTAAACCTTCACAACTTAATTATCGTTAGAATGATTAATAACTTCATGAGGCTCCACCCCAATTTCGCCTCGTTATAACTTCAGGATAACACTGGAAGGCTACCATAGGGCCATTGTTGGATTAGAAAATTTAATTCTTGGGCCATAAAAAACTAAATTTTTTTCTCGAGTAGTTGTAAGAACAGTGGGTTAAATGATCCTCAAAGGATCCCAGCATGGTTGTTCTAAAACGTTTTAATTCAATGTTCTAGTTACTGCTATACTTTGTTGGCCGGCACTAACTGCTGACAGTTAGTATTACCTACGCTAGCACTGTAGCATTTGATTACCCCACCACGTCTATGTACCATTCCATAAAGTCTTTTGGGTTTCAGAGGCCCTGATGGCATTTCGTGTGGTGGATGGGGCGGTGGGTAACATTTCTAGTCAAAAGGTGTTTGTTTACCTTGCTTACGTAATGGCAATGTTTTTTTCGATCCTTCTGGGCTCGTAATCATTGGCCATGGCGTCGGCTAGGTTCATTTTTACTCGTATAAAAATCAAAAACTATCGGGTTTAGGTTATTGATAATGCTGGACAAAATTTGGTGTGGTTCGGTTGTAAAAATATAATATGT
Source organism: Macrobrachium nipponense (assembly GCF_015104395.2). NCBI lineage: Eukaryota > Metazoa > Arthropoda > Malacostraca > Decapoda > Palaemonidae > Macrobrachium > Macrobrachium nipponense. The sequence continues at coordinate 2,052,348 of NC_061100.1, read as the reverse complement.
CAACAACTTTCAGCTACATCCGATGCTTTGCAAAAGGAGCCAAAATCCAAAAAACCGTTGGTTGTTGTACAGAGGGACCCTGAATCTCATAGTAGTATACATCATTTTGGAAATTTGTCGACCGGCTCCCCACCCTCCCCAACCCCTAGTTAAATATACACACCTGGCGTGATCTTCTCTCTCGTGAGTTAAAAATCACAAAACCCATTTTCTTTATCTGATTTACTTTTTAAATTAAACTCTTATAAATTTTTTTAAACGTTTTTATTTTGTTCCAATTCCTCCGGCGAAACCTTCGTCGAAAGCTATTCAGCTGTACTTCATTACCGTCGTTCTCGAACGAAATAAAACAGAAATGATAATTCTTTTGTGAAGTGTATTTGATAAACCTTTCACAATAAAATGTGTGCTCCCCAGCTTTGTCCCTTCCTTCTGTGGTGGGTCAACAGGTTAGTTTGGAGGAAAGGGTAAACTGTGAAAACTTCATTATCTGCAAAGGTTTTGTTTTGTTTATAGACTTATGGTAAAAAAGTTAAGTAATATCTTTAGGTTAACAACAACCACTGAGCAAGATTAACAGGTTCTCCTAGGGATGGACCGGGAAAGGATGGGAATATTATTACGGGAGGCTAGGAAACCAATTGGTTACTTTAAGCAACGGGCTTACAGCTTAATTGGTGGGATACCTAAAACACATTATAATGAGAAAGTTAATTTTTAATCCACAAGAAAATAAGTTCTCTGAATACCACGCTAGCGAAAAGGGGGGGCGGGGGGTGGGGGGCAAACAAACTCTCGCTTTACCAAATTTCATTAGGACCAGCACGCAAATACAACGTCGAACCGGAGAAAACTTGAGTTTTGGAGTAAATTGGACAGGAATGAATAATTTCTTCTAAATTCATGCATTAACATTTCGCCCTCCATGTGATTTGAGTAGCGGCTCCGATTCCGTGTACTTAAGGAAAAATTGCAATTTAATTGAAAAGATTTTATACATTTATTTTTTTTTCCAATAGGGACTATCGGCCAAATGGAAACAAAAATGTTTCTTCCTTGGCTGCACCTTTCTTAACTAAGTTTTAAACGCTTAAATTACCTAGTTTGCCATTTTAACTAATTCTGAAAGGGTTGTAGTTAACTGGTTTCGTTTGTAAGGACGGGGATTAATAACTGAATTTTTGAGCCTATTTCCTTTTCGGTGAAAATACGCATTTAACCTTTCGCCCACTGAAGAATTATCTTTGAAAAGACCAGTGGAAATGATTCAGCCAGTTAAAGAAACTTTCCCCGCTGCTGAAGTAGTTCAGATGGCCCTGTTCCAGCCAGCTGAAGCCTTTGTGATGAACGTAAAGGAAAAAAGCGAGACTCGCTTAATTCCCACGACGCTTCTTCTAAAGGAATATTTTTTTTCTTGGTGCGGGTTCGAGAGAAATTATGCAAGAGTCACCTGGAATTCTCTCTCTCTCTATCGTGTGTGTGTGTGTGTGTGTTAGCGGTTTCTTCAAACTCGTAAGATTATCCTATTTTTACAAACAACCACGAATCCAAATACTTTTTTTCTTTCCTAGGTAGCCGGGAGGAAATTGCTGTAGATACCTGATGGTATGCTATCTCTCTCTCTCTCTCTCTTCTCTCTTCTCTCTCTCTCTCTCTCTCTCTGTTCCGTCGTGTCTATGCCCCCTCAGCCAAACCATTTTTCCATTCAGTTCCAAAGATCTCTCCCTTCTTTTTACCCCCTCCTCTCCCAGTCTTTCCTCAGCGGCATTCAGAAATAAGGCCATTGTGTTTATGGAAGGGAGAAATGGGCGGGGGAAAGATCAAGAAGCATATGTTACTGATTGGGAAGGACAAATCTTTAAACTTTCTCTCTCTCTCTCTCTCTCTCTCTTCTCTCTCTCTCTCTTCTCTCTCTAAGTCCTGATGTTTTTTTTTTTTGAAAAGCGCGTTTGAAGGTCCTTCCAAAGTAAGGGTACATTTTTTTTTTTTTTTCTTTTTTTTTTATTTGGTTGGTGGTATGTTTGGGACTCCTTGAACTAGAATTACGGTTGAAAAAGTGTCTTAGCTAATAAGGACTGTTTTGAAGGTCTTTGATGAAAAGATGTGTGGACCCTTTTGTTACCTAGAGGGAATTTTGGCGAAAGAATTACTACGGGTTCTTCAGCAGAACCGTTTGCAAGGGTCATAGTAAAGAATGAGGGACTTTCTGAAGTCCTAGGTGGGAGTCGATTTATTCACTGAAGGACTAAAGTCCTTGGAGGAGTTAAATTTATTCATTGGGAATACTTGAAGTCCATTGTTGGAGTAGAAATTTATTTATGAAGGAGTTTTGAAGTCCTTGATGGAGTCGGATTCATTCACTGTGGGACTTTTGAAGTCCTTGGTGAAGTCGAATTTATTCTCTGAAAGACGTACAAGTTCTTTGATGGAGTCAAATTCATGCAATGGAAGACTTTTGAAGTCCTTGGAGTTTGAATTCATTCACTGTCACTTGAGGACTTTTGAAGTCCTTGGTGGAGTTCGAATTTACTCACTGAAGGACGCCTTAAAGCCCTTAGTGCAGTCGAATTCATTCACTGTGGGGACTTTTGAAGTCCTTGGTGGAGTCGAATTTATTCTCTGAAGAGCTTAAAAACTCCTTGATGGAGTCGAATTTATTTGATGGAGGACTTTTGTTTGAAGTCTTTGGATTTGAAATCCTTGGTTCACTGTCACTTGAGGACTTTTGAAGTCCATTGGAGGAGTCGAATTCATTCACTGGAGGCACTTTTGAACTTTTAAAGTGTTGGTGGAGGGATGTTAATATCCATGGTGAGATGAAGTTTGAAGTCCTTAGATGGGTGTCTAACAGTCGATGAACAGGTATGTCTAGAGGAAAATGATGCTTGTTAGATTCTTTTGGTATTCTAATCTTACCTCTGTACCTCTTTTAAGTTCTTACATTATTGTATAAACCAATCGTATTTTTGGCGGGCGAATTCTTAAGGTAGCTCAATATGTAATAACAAATCTTGTTGTCAGCTCGTAAAGGCTGAATTGCAGACTTTGGAAAATTACATACTAGTCATGGAGATTGCAGCCTAAACCATCATTTGTTTCCATACAACTTTACATGACCAAATAAATGCCCCCCCCCCCCCCCCAAAAAAAGGCCTCATGATACTGACGATGACTGCGCCATTTCCCAAAACTTAGCCTAGACATACCTATATATATTCTGTGGCCTAGCTTAGTCGCGCCCCAGTTAGAGTAAAGCACCAATATATTAGAAAAATTGCCCAAATTAAGAACGGCCTGTTTCAAAGTGTTTGCTATTAACCTACTAGAGTTAGTCTTCAAAAGGCCCGAAGGACCGTTCATAGTTAGCCAGAACATTTTAATCTCGTTTCGTTAAATCTCATTATGTCTTTACTATCCCAGTTGTGAAGTATAAACCTGATAGTAAGTCGACTGTGGGGATACAGAAAGGGTGTGCGTTTGCTGCAAACTGAAAAAATACAAAATTTATGGTCTCTCCCTCTAAAGGTAGAATCCCCGTGGGCGGGTAGTCTCGTCAGTGCACCTCGTGCGGTGCAATGTAGGCATTACTTAAGGTTCTTTGTAGCGTCCCCTCGGCCGCAACCCTTTTCGTTCTTTTACTGTACCTCCTTTCATATTCGCTTTCTTCAATCTTACTTTCCAAGCTCTCCTAACACTTGATTCATAGTGCGCCTGCGAGGTTTTCCTCCTGTTACAACCTTGCAAACCTTTCCACTATCAGTATCTGCGCCAGCACCGTCTGACCTCATAGGTCCCAGTGGCATGACCTTTGGCCTAAATTCTACATTCAATTTAATTCTAAAGGTAGAAAATAGTATGATGAGATTTTATTTGTATATGATATATATATATATATATATATATAGATATATATATAGTATATATATATATATATATATATTATATATATATATATATAATATATACATATATATAACTATATTTTATATATTAATTATTTATAAATATTTAATTTATTTTATACATATATCTATATATAGTATCTATATATATGTATCTATATATATATATATATATATATATATATATATATATATATATATATATATATATATATATATATATATATATATATATATAAATATATATATATATATATATATAAATATAGAGATATATATAAATATATATATATATATATATATATATATATATATATATATATATATTATATATATTATATATATATTATATATATATAGTATATATATATATATATATATATATATATCTATATATATATATATATATTACACACAAATAAAATCTCACGGAGTAAATATGATGGAATATTCAAGGGTTTAACTCCGTCATCATTTTAGGATTATTTCATAGATTTTCGTTTTGATCACTAGTGAACGTAGATTATGATTGATGGTATTAATGAGCTCATATATAAAATGTTATACATCTATACTAGTAAATCAATAATTATCTCATACACACTCACACATATGTATCTATATATATATATATATATATATATATATATATATATATATATATATCGAGCTACAATGTCCTTTAATATCTAATTCGCTCTACCTCGGAATTAATATATTTTCAATATATGCCTAATTACCTGCGCGCGAAAAGGTATATGAGGGTGAGAGGCGACATGAACTTTTAACCTCTCGCGGTGGTGTAGTAGGTACAGCTTCACTGACGTTCCTGGATTTGAAAGGATCCATAGGTTCGCGCCCTGGTCCAGGCAAATCTATTATCGAGAAAAAAAAAAAAAAAAAAAAAATTCCCCTTCGGTTAAGCATATATGAAAATATATTAATTCCGAGGTAGAGCGAATTAGATATAAAGGACATTGTAGCTCGATATATGTATATGAATCACGGAAATGTGATATGACTTATATATATATATATATATAATATATATATATATATATATATATATATATATAGACATAGACATAGACATCTACATCTATATATATATATATATATATATATATATATATATATATATATATATATATATATATATATATATATATATATATATATATATATACATACATATGTGTGTGAGTGTGTATGAGATAATTATTGATTTACTAGTATAGATGTATAAGATTTTATTTATGAGCTCATTAATACCATCAATCACATCATACGTTCACTAGTGATCAAAACGAAAATCTACTAAATAATCCTAAAATGATGACGGAGTTAACCCTTCAATATTCCATCATATTTATTCCGTGACTTTCAGCCTTCGATGGAGAAGCCGGTCGATAGATTTACGGCTAATGCCAATCCCGTGTCCTCCGGCCGATTTTATAATGGCATTTGGATGAATGTTTGCTTTCTCTCTCTCTCTCTCTCTCTCTCTCTCTCTCTCTCTCTCTCTCTCTCTCTCTCTCCGCAAATATTTTGACAACGGATAATAGCCCCACCAAAAACACATTTCCATATATCTGAATATTTAACTTTTCATTTATCTGAATATTTCACTGCCTTCAATAAAGTATCTAATTTCTTCATAGTAGGCCTTAATTACTACCAAAATTCGGTGAAAACTGTTAATTCACATTGATTTCCATCGTAGCCTTCATCACCCAAAAAGATTTCCCGTTATTTGTGGCAGAATTTTCCTCCTGATAACTTCATTTCCGGGGAACTCCCATAAAGATGTATTTTTCGTTTTATTTTTTTTCTTATTATTTGTTTTCCATACAATGGATGGCTCCACAAATACAAAAATATTAATAGGGCCAACCGGGTGACTGCCAGGGGCCCGCTCCCTGTGGACCTGGGCGCATTTTTGGACAAAATGATATTCAGAATGCAGGTTTTTTGGCAAAAATTATTCGGAATGACGAACAGAAAATAAAAGAAATCGATAAGGAATTTCTTTGTTATAAATTGGAAAATAATAAGGTGCATAAGCAAGTTTTTTTTTTTTGAAACTGCAGGTCACAAGTTGCCTAAAGTCAGTTGATTAATATCTGCAAGGTGAGTTTTGAGTACTGTATAGTATATACTGGGAAATTTGTATTCAGTTAAGAGGAAATTTGTATTGTGACCAAGCTTAATGCTATGAAATTTTAAGGTAATTGTGCTTCTTTTGTATGAAGGCTTATTTACTCACACATTGTGCTATAATATTCAAGGAGATTATGTATGGGTATAAACACAATATAGGACTTTTCTAAAGAACAATGCATGATATTGCGGTAATAAAGTATTATATGCTCCACCTCAGCTTCAGAACCTTATAACCTCTTTGAATAGTGAATCAAACTATGACTAATCTAGTTCTCCAGTCATGTGACTTTTTTTAACACAAAACAGTTTCATCAGCATGCGTTTAGTAACCCTCTAAGTACTTTCATAGCAGCTAGAATAGTTTTTAGTATGGCCTACATGCAAGAATAAAATAGTTATAGCGAAATTTCAGCTCGTGGGTCACATCTGTGGGCCACGATAAATAAGTAAACATTCCTGCTTCCTGTCCTCATCATTTATACAAACATCAAAAAGCTTTGTCTTGCTGGGACTGACGTGCAAATAACGTAACAGTAATATGGTCATGTAGATCGTTTTTACCACTGTAAGGAACAAATGCAAAAAGACTGGACGAAAAAAAAAATTGAAACAAGGATTCGGTGTTTTAAATTGATCGTCATAGGTTATTCAGATTATGAAAACACAAATCCTAAGATTCATGTATATAAAAAAAAAAAAAAAAACTGATAGAGAATTTCAGCACTAATTTCGCCAAGACCAGATATTCATCATAGTTATTCAAATTACATATACATACGGAACAACCCTCCGCCTTGCGTTCACATGTCCCTCAGATAATTAGTTATGTATCCCGGCACCTTTATAGTTTATATTCCGAAATTGTGTGTATGATGAACTTAACTTTTTATTCTTTTATTCTTTTTACGTACGTTAATTTCTTTGCCAATGCCCAGTAACCATGTTTTCATATGCTTTCAATTTTGGCATTATATCCTAGAAAAACTCGCCGAATATGATACCCAAGTTGATAGCATATGAAACATATGGATATTAGGTAATTGGTGAAAACATTAACGTGCGCAAAGGAAAAATAAAACGGTATGAGCACATCTTAAAAACGAGATTTTAGAATAAAAGTTATAAAAATTTCGGGACATATTATTAATCTAAGGGATTAGTGAATGCAAGGGTCTCTCCATATGTAACTAAAGTAACCTTTATACCTATAAGCCATTATTTATAAGATATAATTAAATTAACTTTTTGATATACTGACCATGTACAGCAAGCTGATAGAATTTTTATAACCTTTTAAAAGACTTTCGATACGAAATGTTATTAATGGAAGGTAGCGTTGCCACCCTAACGAAAAATCGCTGATGCTGACGTATTCCCACAGTCATTGTTGGCGGATTTTAAACTTTGCGGTCAGCGGGAAATCGGGTTGATTTTGAAAGATGTTAACAGAATTTAGTGGCTTTCTATGAAAGCCTATTTGTTATTCGTTGACAGTCCCTTGTCACAATACGAATTAATAAGTAAGCTTATGTGTTACTATAGTATTAGAAAATATTGGTTGGTAATTATTTTAAGAACTACATGACTTGCTGCTAGAATATTACGAAAAAAAAAAAATTCTTAAAATAATGTAGAACGATTGTAAACTTACGATATTTTTAAGTGTGTGAAATAAAAATAAGAACAATAGCAGTATACAGTGCAGCTATCATTTGAGGAAGTAAGCACACCAGCACTGCTATTAACTCCAAATGATTATGAAAATAGGAACTTAACGAGGATAATGATTTAATTTTGAAATGGAGGTTTAATTCGGCAAGGATTCTAACACAAACACAACAGAGAAAACAAAATTGTGGGTACTGTTTATTACTTACCGTTTCTTCCTTCTTTTTTTAGACACTTAACAGTCTTTCTGAGATTTATGCGGCTTTTCCCTTATTAATTGTCAGTTAACACTGCCATTCAAATGAAAATGTTTGGATTAAACGAATTAATGCTCATAACTGTAATCAGCCAATCACATGCACCTTAAATCCAGTCATTCGTTTGACGTTCTAGGTAAATACTCTCATTTCGTATATGGGGATAGGTTATGTCAATATGATTTTATATAAATTGTATCAATATTTTTCGGTCATTTTAGCTACATTATTCATCGTTTCAATGGGAAATCAGAACTAGCTTTAAAAGGTTTAGGACTTAAGAGATAAATCGTTACCGAAGTTATACATGCTTGGGTAGCTGTCTCTACCTTACAAACAACTCCCTCTTCCCGTCCCTGCTCTTCCATTTCCTACGTCAGTCTCTAGAGCCAAACGCAATTGTATGATCATATTAATTTTTGTAATTTCCCTCTGATAAACCGTCTTATATAATCTTGAAAAATCATGTATAAAACCATGAATCTCATTGTAGTTTGTTTTGAAACTTATTTTTTCTTTATCAAGTCATTTTTATTTCTTTTCAATAATAAAGTGAAAAATATGTTAACTGGTAAGGAAACGTCTCCACCAATAAGGCTTGCGTTGTGAACAACGAATTCATTCATATTTTCAACAATTTTTACTACGTAAACAAAAGCGGCGTTGCCATTTAGCGTATACTGAACGCAGGGGGTAAACGTAATCTTTTCCGCGACTGTACCAATTCCCGGTTTTATTACATCCTAGGTCCCAAAAAGAACTTACTTGAACCACGAGTATATTGAAACTATATAGCCTGACGCAATGGAGGCAGGAATGGCTATCACTGAAAATTTCATTAAGTTGCCATTATCACTGGTTTTTAAGAAAATCCACATACTGATAACTCTGAGCAATGAATAAAAGATTAATTAATTCTCAATTCGCTCACATTACATCCATGGTCGAAGCAAAAAATTGTTCAACCATGCGAATCGTGAAAATTTTTCTGTATTCGAGAATAAAACTTCGTGTTAGCGTAACATGGTATTTGTAGCGATATATACTAAACAGTATTTCCAATATACTAAACAGTATTTCCAATTAGCATTTTTTCGTCTATTGTCAAAACTTGTTTTTTCCTAAGAAACTCAACTTGTCTTTCATATATTTATCCAAGGTTGGCTAAAACTGCAGTACATACTTAATCGTTTTGTATTTATAGAATTTTGTTATTTTTTTAGGAAAAGCCCTTCAACATTCCTCGAAACGAAACCACCTCAGCAGTGTTCTCCATCTGACAACAAAGGTACGACAGAAGTCGTTTAGTATTATTTTTTGTCCTAAGATATGACTAACGGACTAAAATATTTCTTTATTAAGGTGGATATTTATTTTTAATACCACCATAGAGGTTTTAAGATGCCTGTTTAACATAATATCCTTATCAAATCACAGTGGAAAACCAAAACTTGCAGTAACATTTTTATTAAAAATAATAATAAAATAAAATAAAAGGATGGAAGCTCGATTTTGCAAGAAACTAGTGTAAAATACGATATCATTTACAGTTCCTCTTACAAAATTGATAAAACTCAAAACTTTTTAATGTATAAATTATTTCTTACGATTTGCGAAAACGCTAATTCATGTGATAAAAATTGCTACATATAGTCCAATGTAAAAATAATTTGGACCCGCGTTACACAAAAAATTACCGGACTTTAGCTTTTAAGGTAAGCATGATAGTTTTTTTCTACATTCACTTTAAAGTCTTATGAATTCTTCAGATATATTCGAACTTTGTTGAACAAAGAAACTATAAGTAGGCGTTCGCGTTTTCGTCTTTACGTAACGTAACTCTGCAGTAGTCCAACGCATTTTGTTCATGCTTAGTTTTCAACTACAGTAATTCACTTTAATTTTCTCCAGTTAGTTATGTGAATAACAACATACTGTAAAACAGACGCAGGAAACTGCTAAGATAAGTATTTCCATCATTTACTCGTACACCTGTCATTGCCAAAGAACTTATTTGCTATAATATGAAAATATGTACTACAAACTTTTGTTTCCCAGTTTGATAAGTGCGCGCTGAATGAGTGAGTCGTGCAGCAAATATTGCCACCCTTTAATTACTTGAACAAAATGTTACTTGCTATTTAATATTCTGGGTAACGAAAATGCTAATAAAATATTCTACTCTTAAATTACATTTAAACTTCGCTTTATTAATTGTGCTCTAGAAACACGGTGCTGTCGCTTCATAAAAAGAACGTGTCATTCTCTTACACGCTTTTCATGACACGTTAGAAAAATCTTTTCAGGAGTTGAAAAGTATTCCATTCCACGGCCCTGAAAACAGCTATATAACTAGTTAAAGCGTTAATTTGATGCTAGTAATAAGTGTAAAGTCAATTACAAATTAACCTAGCAACCAAATCGCATTATCACGTTTTTAGCAATGTAATTTGGTCAATGAAAAAATAAAACATTTCCAGTGAAAGATAAAGGGAAACTGCTACCGAATCTGGTTTGATTGCTGCCTTGCATTGCACTAAAAGCCCACCCGCTAACAAATTAAGCTTAAAAAAAATCTGCAATTCTTTCGAGTAGCCTTCGAACCACAGACAACATGACTAAACTTAGAACAAATTCACAAGATGAATATTTAAACTTTCGACATCAGTAAACACTTTCCTAGAACCAAAGTACGGTAACGAGGCATTTTGCCACTTTTATTATACGTATGTAGTATATGCTTTTCTTGAACATTTAAATGATCCCAACATTATATATTCACCAGCAGCTATTTCCGGGGAACTCTGAATGACAGGCAATACTACTTAACAGAATTATACTGAAAGAACCAAGGTGAGTTCAATTTTCCTCATGAAAAATGCACCGGTCCCTCTATACACGGATGGGTTGCTGGCATACGCGAATATTCGGACATGACATCCTGCAGACTAGGCCACTCCGGGTTTAGATCCATTATTTTTATTTCACATGACAAGCTCTATCATTTTATTAGGTAGTAACTAGCACAAAAATCTAATGTTTAAACACCTAATGAACGCTAAAAAGAATTCTTTTAAAGCAACCAGGTTGTTATTGAACTCTACTGCTGTTGAAAGCAGGACTATTTCATTCCACTTTCTTTCTCAGAAAGAAATTAATTTTTCATTGGTCACTTATGACAAATATGCAAACAAAGAAGTATATACATCGCACGCCATTATATAGAGCAGGTATAGAGCTTTATATGCATATGTAGTATATCACACGATTATTGATGCGCTATCAGACCACACGAAGTACTGTAAATTTACTTACAGATTGGGTCTCTCAAAGATATTACTGTTTACATTAACCGGTGACAGTTAAAAAAAAACAAAAAAAAACTAGGATATTAAATGTGATATGTAGTAGTACTCTTTCATCGATTTAAAACCAAAATGTTTTGAATTAGGTCGCCTATGTTTAGAAGCATTTTAAAACCTATTATCCCCCTCGTGTATTGCTCATTTATTCTCTTCAAATCTGTAAGTAAATAGCAACAATAACAATAAACCTACATGTGCTCATTCATTCACTTGATACCCTGATGATATACAAAATATCTATTCGTCAACTGGAAACTGTTACAGCTTCGGACAAAACTCCTGCACTAACCATTTTTGGGTAACGACCATTCCTACAGTTAGAGCGAATACACGCTTTTCTTTTATGAACCTCCTATGGCGGCATTATTTCATAAACTTCACGTATGGTTTACTTCATGTTCCGGTCTATTACCAATTCATGGGCATCAACTGCTGCTAATTAATATTTGTCGAATCTTTGAAAGTGCGAAATGGGTTTCTGTGAAATGCTGCTTAAATAGCTTTCGCAAACAATACGGCTTTATGTATTTTCACTCAACACAAACAGCCTATATATATATTTAATGTCTTTGCCACTGCCAATGGCTATTGCAATTGCTTTCTACTTTTAACTTCATACAATGCTCATGGGTACGAACCTCGAGAATTTACTTTACCAACAAAATCTCAAGCCAGAACTTTAATAAGACCTTTCGATAATATAAATTGGGGGTCCCACTCCAATTATGGATTAAAATTCTCCCTCTTCCCGTTCTGTCGTTTTTAACTCAAACTTTTCCCCAGTTGGTTCGATAGTAATGTATATTACAGCCTTTTCTTAAGAGCCCTTCTAAACGCATTAAATATAGATTAAAACTACACACATCTGCAATGTGTAAAGTGATAAAATTCGCAAGAAACTTCAAGTGGTTGTGAAGGGCAATGAGTCACTGTTCATCTTCAGGTAAATGTTAAGAAAACCCAAGTGAACTTTAAAAAATTTTGAAAACAGCCTTATTCCAAAGAATTAATTAGCAGTGGTAAACAATAAAAACAAAAAACTGATTTAAGAGGAGTCACCCTATTAACAACTCTTTAAAAAAAGCTCTAAAAATTCTTAAAAATTCTGAATTAAATTCTAGTGTTTACATTACTCCTTGTAAAGATTGTTCCAAAGTCTGGAAGAGTGCGCATAGTCAGATTTAACAGAGCATAAAAATGCACGCAAGACCGTGGCCAGTAATAGTGCCGTAGCCAATGCCGTATCCAACCACAGTCTTTGATTTGAACCATCAGATTTCTTTTGACAAGGCAAAGATGATCTGAAAGTCGCTTAATACCAATAAAAGAATAAGAAGAGTGAGCACTCATCAGGCAGTTGGCTACTTTCCAATGAAAAAGGCCTTCACCTCCGAAGGCGTTCTACGAACCAGTTAATATGCCTGACAGCTAATCTACGATTAGTTTTTTTTTTTTTAATTCCTCCTTCGGCCAGCAAACTCTTACCTATACAATAAAAAGACGCCGCATTCAAGAAAATGGTACTCAAGGAAGACCCCCAGACTGACAGTTTGCATTTTAATTGCCCTAATAAAAAATGTATTTGTACCTACTTTCATGCTTTTGTAAACTTAATTTTTTCTCAGTACAGCTGAAGGTTGAAAACTTTCGTTTTCTTCTTTCACTTAACAGGGTAAAGTTTTGTTGTATAAAGTAGCTTTTTCTTAACCATTCAGACAACCATGAATTATGAGTTCTATATCACTGAATGTTGAAGTAAAAGCTCACTTACATTCCTAGCTATAAACTTTCTTTTACCGTATTCCTTCAGAGATTTAGCTACTAAATATCACGCGAATTTCCTCTATCTTTCCACTCTTTCGAATTGGACCATTCTTGGATATAACTAATTCGTTACCTATCAAACATCCATAAAAAAAATTGCGTTCTCAAGACCGTATTTTTGAAACAACTGGCCTTCTAGCTGTGACTTCAGCAATCTTTCCAGCTGTGACTTCAGCAATCTTTCCAGCTGTGACTTCAGCAATCTTTCCAGCTGTGACTTCAGCAATCTTTCTAGCTGTGACTTTTTAAGCCTTTGGATTTTCATTTCTGTTCAAAGACTGGACTTACTTTCAGGACTAATATTACCTTGAAAATTAATTTGAATTAAATTTTTCAACCACCTTCCCGAACCATTAATGCCACTCTTAAGTACCTGCATTATACTTACCACCTTAAATGCCCTTTAGCATACCAAATTAATTTGTAGCCAGCTTCAATAGAATTGTAAATGCAACTTTTGTTGATTCTTAATTCTGGTAGGAATTTCTACTTAATTCTGCTCTTCCCTTGACTAATGATCTATTCAGCTTCTACATTAAACTAACTTACTGGTCCCCAAACAACCAATCAAATGCTCTTAAAACTTACTTTCATCAAATACTAACTAATCTAATTTATTTCCTATTTCAAACCTTTAAGATAGACTACCAGGACTGCATACGTACAACAGTTTAGTAACGCATATTGTCCAGGCTTCCAAGATCTAGGTTTCCAGCAAGAAGCTTTGTTCCATTAATGTTTTATTTACTTAAATATTGCAACGTCACTTAAATTCAACACAGGCAACTAGCTCATCAAGTTCAACTTTAAATAACTATCCTTTTACTTTAGTGTACTTTAAGATTAAACTAAACTAAATAGCACATTTAAGGGGGTTGGCTTGGGCAATCCGTTCATCTCACCCCAAATCAATATACACTTTACTTTGCATTATGGAACTCTGTACGTCAAAACTTAAACTTATAAGCATTCACATCAAAAAGCCCTGTAACCTTGCACCGTCCAAGATATATCTATGCCGTGATTATTGTAGCAACATTTATATTTAACTAGGTTGGCACAGAATACTAACACAGTTTCTTAAAGGTTACAAAGGTCTTACCCTGCAATGTTCAAATACCTAAGCCAAATAATCAGTCCTGCCCAAAATTCGTTTTCTGTGCTTTAACTTTAGAAATTTTTCTCATTCAATTTGTACACACTTTCATCTGCATTCTGAAAGTACGAGATGACAACTGCCAAACACTATCCATTGCACCCACTGCAAATATTAAGCCTTTAAGAAACTTACCCTAAACTTAACAGATTTAGTATTAAAGATAAAATTGGTCCCTAGTAGAACTATTAAAGATTGAATGAATTCTTCCGTTTTAGAAAATGGCAAGACATCCAGTGGTAAAACTAGTTAGTATTAAAGATAAAATTGGTCCCTAGTAGAACTATTAAAGATTGAATGAATTCTTCCGTTTTAGAAAATGACAAGACATCCAGTGGTAAAACTAGTATGGGTGTCCAGTTTCCAGTATCCATAAAATTTAAAACTTCTCTTGAAAACTTGCACACAGTTTCAACAGTCTAGTTTCTAATTTCAAAACTTACTACTACAGTTTCAAATTGACTAGAATGCTTTAAACTAGCGGGTAATTATTTCCTTTTAATAAGTAAAAGTTAATTCATACAATGTTAAGCATGTCTATTTTAGATTAATAGTAATCTTACTAGATTATAAAGTAGTAATTTCATTACTAGATGATTTTAGTAGTTTGAGACTTACTGTACACGTTAACTAAAACTCAAATATTCAGAACAAGCATTTCACTATACATCCAAATTGGATATATATCAAAAATTTTAATTATGCCCAGCCACCAGAATAAAAATTTCATGCGAAGGTGTTAGATGTTACAAGGGTAAAGGAAAGTAAAGTTGCCTGACCAAATATATTTACAGTACTCCCAACTGTCTACAGTGGGAATCCTCACTACTAACGACCCCTTACTTTGTGGTTCGTAGCTTTCACAACATTTTTTCGAATTGTGGGACTAATAAAGGAAGCTTGTAGTCTTGTAGGAATTAGATTTCAATGTGTAGGGATCTACGCTGTGTCCTTTGGCAAAGTACAAACCTGAAAATAAAGAAAAAGATAAGACTTTCAAATACACAAACTCAACTATGCAACATTCGATTTGTCAAAGCTACGTAATTTAGCACATCTATAAAAAAATTTAACTTCAGACAAGAACCATTAAAAGGTATCCTTCAAGTGTAGTTTCCCACAAATGCTGACCAATACACTATGCTTAGACCTAAAATTCCCAGAGCCTATTAAAAATTATTACTATTTACTTTACAAATTTCCTAGCAAGGTACATGAATACTAAACAGTAACCAAAGCCGAACTAAAATGTGTAACTGGCTGTACTGATGGTCTGGCAACTGAGGTGGAAGGCTGAACTCAGGTAGCAGCAATGTGCACACCAAACGTGAAACCGCAAATTTACGTAAATATCTACCCAGCCCTTTATATAAATATATCCGGCTAAAAACATTGACCACTTATCAAGAGGCATTTGATTCATTAAGCAAATGAAATTGCAATCTTTAGGTGACTGGACATGGAAACTACAAATTATAAACAAGTGGGTTATTATGCAAATATATAAAATGTCAATATTACCCTGAAATACTACCCTGAAATTGCTCCAAAGCAGAGATATGCTTTGGAACCATTCTTTGGTAAGAAAAAATGTCCATTACGAAAACAATGCATTAGGTCTGGCAGCCCGTGTCAATGATTTCAATATGATAAACTGCCAAATTTCCCAATTATCAGAAGTATTATGGCCTATAATTTTGATTAGCAATTGTGTAGATGTGCAAAACATAAGAATGCAAGATTTAGTGTTGGGCAAACAACTTAAGTCTTGAACAGTAACGTAGTTTTGGAGAAGTCAGCCTATAAATGATTTTACCACTTAAATATCTATAAAAAGTAAGAAAAATCTCAAACTTAACTATTGACACTAGTAAATCGGGCTATGGGGGTGCTCGGTCAAACATAATAAACATACGTTTTATACTCACAAGAATACTTAAGAACTTTAAAGACAAGAATCTTCTTAAAGATATACATTAATCAAATACTGATGACTACCGGTGGCGACGGTTAGGACATATCCTTACAGCCTGGAAGGATTGTCGAACCATGTTATATGGATAGTCTAAGGAGGGGTTGGGACTTGTCAGGAATGGACGGTCTAAGCCCTGTGTGTCACATGGCATTGGAGGAAGTAACTTGTGTTATGTGACAAACTGTCTGCACAATGGAATAAAATCATCTCTCCGGTAATAGAAAAAATTACCTTTCAGTAATTAAGGATAAATTAGCCAACACAGCCATTTCTACTTGCAATTGAAAATCGAGGTAATTGCTGGAAAAAATAGAGTCGGTAGAGTAAAAGTAGGCTACAAAGATAGCTTTTAAGTTCAAAAACGAATTGATTGAAAAATACAGCAGTACAGGCAGGAAAACAATACCTGTGACTATACTTCGGGATATCTTTCTTCAACATTATGGTAGTTCTCGTAATAAGTTTCCATCCACAGTAAACGTCGCAATGCAGATTTCTGTAAGTTTGTATGACAACTGACGAAAGCTCTAATTGACGAAAGAGCGCGCAATGCCTGCTGAATGGAAAATAGGCAAGTCTGCTTCAACGTTTATTTTTCTACACATGATTCAGCATAAGTTTTTTTATACTTGCAAAGTTTACTATTAAATCCCCATTGGCACAAGCGACTTTTGAGGTAAAGACTAAAAGCCCAGGCCTAAGTACCTCCAAGTTGTCCAAGGTCAACTCCTTATTTTGGTACTAAACTGAATTGTTCACATATATCACACCCTTTTCTTCCTGCATACACTAATGCTACCATGTGTCGTAGCTGACACCTTGAAATAATAATGCATGATTTAACTGCACTTTCTTTGTGAACTACTAAAAACGCAACAGGCTTTCTTCTCCCGACTGATCCACCAACCAGTATTTTCACAAAACCAAAGCCATGTCTATAATATTGGTAAAAAAAAAAAAAAAATAATAATATCAACCACTTTCAGCCTGAAACCCTGTCACAGGAGCCTTATGTGCACTCGAACAAAACTCAAAATAAAGATCTCAACGAGTCTTACACCAGACTTATTAAAACAAGGGCAGTGGCTGTTTAGCAATAGCAGGACCCGATTTTTTTTCTAATCTTTTGCGTCAATACCTTCACGTAGAGGTTTAGTACATTCACTGCACCTCATGTGATTCACTTTAGGCACTGAAGGTTCTTGCACCTTGCTTACGGCCCCTAGCTGCAACCACTTTGTTCTTTTTACTATTACCCTCTATATTCTCTCACATCTTACTTTTCACCCTCTAACTATTAATCATAGTATCTGCAAAGTTTTCCTCCTGTTACACCTTTCAAACCTTTTACTGTCAACTTCAGATTCAGCGCTGATTTACTGCATAGGTCCCAGTGCTTGGCCTTCAGCCTAAATTCCATGTTAGATTAAATATATTTATGTAGACCCGCACGCACACGCTACATTGTACGTTGTGTCTGGGATTCAAGTGGATAAGGTATAGCAAAGGCTGCCGAGATACGCAATAATTATTGACTTAGGCATCTCTGAATTCCAGACCCGTCACCATTTTTACAGATTTTACATAATTATTATTTTTTTTTTTTCATTTTTACTGAATTCAGTAAAATTTTCATGTATGATACCTTTATTTTTTTTTTTTTACCAAATTCACTTAGGTTAAATTTTCACATAGTTACCCCAGTGATATTTCGCCTTTTTACCAACAATTTCTTTCATTCCACATTCTGTGCACTTTGTTGTAAAAGGATATTCCGTTTAGCATTAGCTGACCAGCACTTAACCATCCCTTTGCAACCTATCATCGATATTTAAAGATTTCGAACTCCCAATGTACTTGAATAGATTCACACAAACCGTGCATCTGATGTCTAGGCCATTCCCTTACGACGCTCCTGATTGGCTGTTGATAAGCCAATCATATAGCTGGAAAGTCTCAGGCTCGCTTGAGAGTTCACAGGTAGGAGGTATGTTCCGATTTCTTTCAAACATTATGACTCATTACACCTCAAGTTTTACCTTTACCTACAGAAAAGGAGTTTTTCCGAATTTCATCACTAAACATCATCATGCCCATGATTTAAGGATTATAATGATATAAGAAAATTATGTACTTCAGTAAACTTAATGCTAAGATATTTTTAGTGAATTAACATTTAATTCTATATAAAAATTATTCTTTCATTCCTTACATAAGATCGCAGTGCAGTCATCATTTATCGTTTTGTGTTATATAGTTTCATAGCTAAATGTCATGGAAGACGCCGCTTCCAAAAAAAGTATAGGTAGGGCTATCAATATGAAAATAAGCAAAAAGATTAAGAATATTAATCTCTCATCGTGTAGTCAGGTGTTGCTCACTTGATCATTATGTAATCATGATCACGACTCCTCGATAGTAGTAGTCTTATGGGAAAAAAGTATATTAAGACTTCATTATCGTTACTATCATTATCACCATCACCCTTTCATATCCTATAGTGAAAATCCCTATATGAAAAAATAGTTACTTAAATATTGATACCTTATGGAGGAAATTTATTCATCCCATTTATTTTTCTTTTGCTGCAGTCAGTCTTCCTATATCCCTTATTTTTTTTTTTTTATATATTAAGATTTTCTTCATAATTCATATATAATTATAATCCTCAAATCACTGGCTCGAAGATGTTTAGTGATGAAATTCATTAACACTTTTTCTGCAGGTAAAACAGCGCAATGAAAGTTATAAATTTTGAGTTATGAACATAAATCTTACCCATGTGAACTCTCGGGCTAGAGACTTTCCAGCCCTGTGAATGGCTTATCAACTGCCAATCAGGAGCGTCGTAAGTGAATGGCCTAGACATCAGATGCATGGGTCATGTGAATACTATAGTACCATATTTGAAAAATTCTTGAATAACTGGGGGGGCCAATTAGCGATTAGTTGGACAGAAGGTGAAAAAAAAAGAGAAAGGGTGAAAAGAGCAGTGTCGCTGGGTAAAAAACCATCTTGTAACTACTAAATACACCCTACCACTCCTTTCGTTCTGGTTCTTCGATCGTCATCCCCACCGATATCCCTCAGTTAAGGGTCCGCTAGTTCTTGCCAGTTATTTGGGCATTACTGCCTCTACCCAGAATACCCTATTCCCAGTAACAATTCTTACACCTTAAGTACCTTCAACGTCTCAATTTGCACCTCGATTGGACCTGGTGCTCATCCATTAGTCATTTCACTTACAGCCTTTAATTTTCATAGTTTGTATCTCAATCACCGGCTACTACAGCCTCCTGACCTCTTAAGTTATCTTCCTATTTTTTTTAAAAAAAATATACGTAACCGATCTGAATCCCCTTTCACATTCTCTTTTCCTCTTGTTACACCTTCGTAACCTTATATTATCAATTTCCTTTCCAGCACTAAATGACCTTATATTCAGTTCAATATATTTTTAGTCGATAGTTCTTAGGACCTTCCATCTCTCTCCGTCCATAAAACCTCTAGACTTCCGCCTAACCTAACAATCGTTGTACCTAACAACTACAGATATTGCCAAAAAGTACTTCACATGGCTAACCTCTTAAGGACAGCTTCTCTGCCAGTTTGGTTTAACTCCTATTTGGTTATTCTATGTTAAATGTGCCAAAGTTGGCAAGATTTTTTTAAGCCAAGTTCTGAGACACCTGTTTCCTAGTAGTTAAAATAAACCAGGATTTTAAATTATCATAGTAACATTTAAAAAAATTTAACAGGGTTATGTAAACACCATAAAGATTAGTAGTCACCTACGCAATCCTAAATAGGAAAAAATTTAATCTTGGAACGTTAACAATTTTAAGGAGTCTGCAACCAAAATTATAATGAGACCCCTGGCACACGGATAAAAATGAGAAAAATAAGACTACAAAAAACCTGTAATTATCAACCCGACTAAACGAAATCTCCACGTCATGACGTCACGACAGACTTTTCGAAACTCGCGGCAATCTCCGACCGTCGGTCAGGTGATCGTTACCTGTACGCCTTCTAAATAGTTACCTGGAAACCCCATATTTTCTCCGTCGCCCAAGCCGGCAACTTCGTTGTTGTGGGCTCCTCGATAGGTCTTTCGTACTCGCTAGAGTATTTCATCGTTGGGTGAAGTATTTTATTGGCTTTCGCTGTTGTTGACTTGGATTGATTTTGGATTTGTTTTTGGATTACTCAATTAACAATGTCGGACTCGGGAGTTGTGTATAGAGTCTGCTGTAAAGGGGGGTGTAGGGTTAGAATTCCCAAAGGCTTTCTCTGATCCCCACCACACTTTGTGTGAATTGTAGGGGTAGAATTTGCACTTTTGAGAATAGATGTGATGAGTGCTTGATTTTTGGATGATAAGGAGTGGAAGGAGTTTTGGACAAGTATGTCCGTAAGCTCGAGAGAGAATAGAATTTGAAGAACTAAGAGTTCCCTTTCCGTTCATCAAACGAATCAGGAAGTGGTACATAATCCCATAGTTCCTTCCCTGCTCCTTCTGAGCGTGTTTAATTTAGTAGACGTATCAGCTCCCGAACCTGTCCTCCGAGTCGGGGCGAAGGACTCAACCTTTGCAGGTATTCAAGCGGTGCTTGAAAAAAAATGGGACAACAGATTGCCTCTTTTACTGAGCAGGGCATCGCACTTGGACTGTCGTAAGGGCTTTAAGTGCAGGTGCTAAAGTCAGTGTAAGTGATAATTTTAGTGTTAGTGACAGTGTAGTGGAGGGTGCGTCCGATCGGTCTTGTCGCGCTCCTAGACCCAGACCTCTTACAAGCTCCCGGACCCATGGGAGACGTAAAGTCGAAAGTCTAAGGGAGGCGAGAGGCTCTAGTATCCGGTCGGGCGTTCCCTCAAACAAACCTGCTGACGCTCCAAGGTTGCTTCAGACAGCCGTAGAAAAGGCGCGTCGAGTGTGTTTGGGTTCATCATCGATGACGTCTCCCCGCGTCGAGGATGGCGACACTCTACTTCCTCTCATCCTCTCAAGAGGAAATTACCTCGTGTGAGGTCTCATCAGATGAGCAACTGCCGGGCTGCAGTCACTGGAGTTCTCCGGAAGAAGTTTTCATCATCGGAAGCCTCGCCAGCTAAACAGAGCAAGACAGCACTTTCGATGCACGCTCCTCTTCCTCCTTCTACTTGGGAGTATTTACCTAGGAAGTTTCCTACCAAGCGTCCTCAGGAAGCCTTAGAAGGATCGACTCCTCCGGCTGCAGTTCGTGCGGGCGAACCTGACAAGTTACCCTCTCCCTTGAGAGACAATGAAGCCAAGAATATGCTGCAAGATATGCAACAGCAGCTGTCTGTACTTATGGAAAAGCTGCAGGAAACCCCAAGCGTCAGTCTGATGCCCCGGGAGTGATGAAGACTTCGCGAAGCGTCAACGCAAAGAAGAACACAGACAACCAGGACACTTCCGATTTACTCGGACATGACGCTTCCGAGCGTGACGCCAGCGCACGTAAGAGCAAAGAGCGTGACGCCAGCGCGCGTGAGAGAGAAGGACGTGACGCCGACGCTCGTAAGCATGACGCCTCGGCGGTTTCTGGTGCCAAGGAACGCATCGAGACCAATGACGCTCCGGCTTTGGCTTTAACTACATCATCCGATGTGGAACGAGACAGAGAGAGACCTTCGGAGATGTTGGAGGTAGTTTCGGAAGAGGAGACGAAAGAACAAGTTCCTCCTTCCGACTATAAGACTCTTATGCTTCTGTTTCAAGAGCTTTTTGAAACGGATTTCAAGCCCGCAGCACCTCGTTCTCCCCTGTCTCACTTCCTTTGTGGAAGAACCCAGAATAAGACTGCCTTTACTAAGATGGTTCTTTCCATTTCGGCCAAGAAAGCGCTTGCGAAGATGAACGACTGGATGAAGAGAAAAGGAGCGAGGCAAAACTGCTTTAGTTTTCCTCCTGCAAGATTGGCTTCGAAATCCAGCGTTTGGTACGAGACTGGGGAGGTTCTGGGCCTGGGAGTTCCTGCCTCCTCTCAGGCAGACTTCTCCAGTATCGTCGATGCCAATCGTAGACACGCCTTAACAGCAGCGAAGGTGATGTGGTCGATGCAAGAGTTCGATCATTTACTGAAGGGCGTGTTTAGAGTGTTTGAGGTCCTGAACTTTCTAGACTGGTCTCTGAGTGATCTCGCCAAGAAAGTGGAAGAGAAGGATTCAATGGACATTTCTAACCTTCTGAGTGTGATGTCTTGTATGGACAAGGCTTTACGTGATGGAACTAATGAATGTGGCAGCGATTTTCACGGCAGGGATCGTGAAGAAAAGGTCCCTTCTCTGCTCCTTTACAGCTAAAGGGGTCACACAGGTACAAAGAGCAGAGCTTTTGTTTGCCCCTTTGCAAAATTTCTTTTTCCACAGGAGATTATTAGAGATTATTGCCACTTCATTGACTCAGAAGACCACACAGGACCTAATATCGAAGGCAGTCAGTGGGGTTTTGCCTTCTTCGTTTGCGACCAAGAGAGCAAGAGAGGAGAAACATCCACAACAGTTTTTTCGAGGAAAACAGCCCCGAGGGACGTCGGGAACTTCTAGAAAGCCCTCCATTGAAGGTGGCAAGCTTCCTTCCAAAAGGAGGCCATGATCAGACAGTCCTTCAGACACAAATAGGAGCAGGCTTTCTTTGTTTTGGGAAGCCTGGAGAGACAGAGGGGCGGACAACTGGACCCTTCAGATACTAAGGGAGGGCTACAAGATCCCTTTTTACGCCAAACCTCCCATAGTTTTAGATCCCCTCGACTCAACAGCGAATTACAAGGACAGCAGCAAGAGATTCGCATAGAACCTGTTTCACCCCAAGAGAATCCGGGGTTCTACAATCGACTGTTTTTGGTACCCAAGAGCTCGGGAGGATGGAGACCCATTCTGGACATCAGTGCTCTAAATGCCTTCGTCGTGAAGACGAAATTCACGATGGAGACAACGCAATCAGTGCTATCGGCGTTGAGACCGGGAGATTGGATGGTCTCATTAGACCTACAGGACGCTTATTTTCATGTCCCCATCCACCCAAGCTCTCGGAAGTACCTCAGGTTCTTATTCGAAGGAAGAGTATTCCAGTTCAGGGCTCTTTGCTCCGGGCTCAGCACAGCGCCACAAATATTCACAGCTACTATGGCGAATGTAGCCAAATGGCTACACGAAAAGGGGTCCGCATTTCTCTTTATCTGGACGATTGGCTTCTCAGGGCCAACTCCAAGAAACAGTGTCTGGAGGATATGAAAGTAACCCTGAACCTAGTACGGTAACTAGGGCTATGGTGAACCTGGAAAAGTCTCACCTGGAGCCCTCTCGCTCGATCATTTATTTAGGAGTTCTGATGAACTCTCAGGATTTTCGGGCTTCTCCCTCCCAGGAGAGACAAGACCGATGCCTGAATCGGGTGCAGGAATTCCTGGGGAGACAACAATGTTCGCGAGGGAATGGATGAGTCTTTTTGGGACCATTTCCTCGATCGAACAGTTCGTCTCACTGGGAAGACTGCACCTCAGACCTATGCAATTTTACCTCAACAGAAATTGGAAAAGGAAGGAACAAAGGCTTTCAGACACCTTCCCAATTTCAGCAGAGGTCAAGAAAGACTTGATGTGGTGGCTGGATCCAGCGAAGCTGGGAGAAGGAGTTTCACTTCAAACAATTGAATCCACAAGCTAATACTGTTCTCAGACGCATCAGACCTAGGCTGGGGAGCGACTCTGGGGAACAGGGAAATTTTGGGAAGATGGAGCGAAACCGAAAGAAATTGGCATATCAACAAGAAAGAGCTGATGGCAGCTTTTCTAGCTCTTCAGGCATTCGAGGAATGTGTGGCAGGCAAAGTAGTGGAAATAAGCATGGACAACGTGACTGCTCTAGCGTATGTCAGGAAACAAGGAGGCACCCACTCCTTTTCTCTGAACGAGACAGCCAAGAATCTGTTGCTATGGGACAAAGGACAGAAATAATCGTCCTCCAAACGAGATTTGTACAAGGAGAATTAAATGTCAGAGCGGACCTCTTGAGCTGGAAAAATCAGGTCCTGCCAACAACAATGGACTCTCAAGTTAGAGGTATGCGAATTACTATGGAGGTTATGGGGGCAACCTTTCATAGACTTGTTTGCAACCAACAAGACAAGGAGGATGCAGACGTTCTGCTCACTGGTGCCGGATCCACAAGCGGTAGCAGTAGACGCGTTCCTCATGAACTGGGAAGGACTGGATCTGTACGCCTTCCCTCCCTTCAAAGTGATACACAAAGTATTAAAGAAGTTCGCGCAGTCCGAAGGAACCAGAATGACTCTGATAGCCCCGTACTGGCCGACGTGAGACTGGTTCGCAGAAATGTTGCAGTGGCTAGTGGAAGTTCCAAGAACCCTTCCGTTGCTTCCAGATCTGCTCAGACAGCCCCACTTCAAACGGTATCACAGGAATACCGCGCTCTTCAGCTAACTGCCTTTCGACTGTCGAAAAGCACCTAGAGCTAGAGGCTTTTCGCGAGAGGCAGCTAAAGCTATCGCCAGATCAAGAAGGGCTTCGACCATCAACGTCTACCAGTCGAAGTGGGAGATATTTAAAAACTGGTGTAAGAGAAGAAGGTGTCCTCATCCAACACATCTGTGAGCCAGATTGCAGACTTCCTTCTTCACTTAAAACTTAAAGTAGGTCTAGCCAACTACTACAATTAAGGGATACAGGAGCATGCTGGCGTCAGTCTTTAGACACAGAGGACTGGACTTGTCTAGGAATCAAGATCTTCACGACTTAATTAGATCTTTTGATACTACGAAACAAAAGAGTGAAAAACAACTACCAGGATGGAATCTGGACGTAGTACTAAGGTTTTTAATGTCTGACAAGTTTGAGCCGATCCAGGAGAGCTCATTCAGGAATTTAACCAGGAAGACACTTTTTCTAGTCGCTCTCGCTACTGCAAGGAAAGTAAGCGAGATTCAAGCTATGGACAAAAGAGTAGGAAATTAGTAGATCTAAAGCGGTTTGTTCAACACTTTAGGTTTCTTAGCCAAGAATGAACTCCATCCAATCCTTGGCCTAGGTCTTTTACGATTCCCAGCCTTGGAGATTTTGCAGGTCAGGAACGTGAAAGGACTCTTTGTCCGGTAAGAGCATTACAGTGTTATCTGCACAGGTGCAAGGACGTTAGAGGGACTTTTTGACAACTTATGGTGTTCCGTTAAAGATCCCAAAGGCCTATGTCAAAGAACACTTTAGCCTTCTTTATTAGAAGTGTGATTCAAGAAGCTCACACGGATTGCAATGAAACACTTTACAAGGCTTTAAAGGTAAAGGACCATGAAGTGCGAGCAGTCTCGACGTCAATGGTGCTTAGAAAGAATCAGTCCCTTGAAGCCATTTTAGACGCGACATACTGGAGGAGCAGCTCCGTATTTTCTTCTTTTTATCTGAAAACAAATAGAAACGGTATATGAAGACTGCAGAACCCTTGGACCGTCCGTAGCCACTGGCTCGTGTTGGGTGAAGGAGTGATACCTCTAATCCTACATGTTAGACCCTTGATGTTATTTTATGGTTGTCTGTTGAAGGTTAGGGGAAACCTTCAACAGTCTAGTATATGTGTGTTTTTTTCAATCTCTTGTATGCAAGGATTGGATGGTTAGGTGGTCTTTGCCTGTTTTAAGCCCATGTCAAGGTCATAGGTGGTTTTGTGCATAGAGGTCACGTCCCGTCGACAAACCCCTTTGAGCTCATCAGCTGCACAGATCACATCCCTTAGCTGGGATCTCCCGGAAGAGCAGACTAAAGAGGGCAGTACTCGTCAAGTGTCAGCTTCCTTAGCAGGTAAGAATCTTTAGTTACCTTACAACGATGTGCTGTCTCTGACCCTCCTCCAAAGGTGTCAATCAGCTATGTGTATAAACTGCCAGGTCAGTTTACATATTTAAAAATGATATTTTTATTTTAAGATAATTTTTAAATATACTTACCTGGCAGTTATATACAATTAGAAACCCACCCACCTCCCCTCAAGAGACTAGAGGGCGAGAAAATCTGGGGTTTCCAGGTAACTATCTAGAGGGTGACAGGTAACGATCACCTGACCGCGAGTTTCGAAAAGTCTTTCGCGACGTCATGATGTCAGAGAATATAGCTATGTATATAAACTGCCAGGTAAGTATATTTAAAAATTTATATTAAAATAAAAATATCATATCTAGGGGGTTCTTCCATCATTAGCTGTCCTTACCCGCCCTTACTCTAAAGTAAATTGTCAATGCTCAGCCTTCACTCTTCAGTCAGCAAAAGTGGCTTTGTTGTCTCATATGCAACAATGTAACTGTGCCAAATCTATCTTCAACCTTTGAAATTAGCTTTTATGTACCCTATTCTTGCAGTAGGAAATTTTCTGAAAATCCTGCCAGTTCCAATCTTCGTGCGACACAAACCCTCAACTAAGCAGCAGCTCAAACTGCACGAATAACAAAAGCAGTTTGTGCGATTCCAATAACTTACTTAATGCAACTACATTAGGACTCATGGTCATTCATCCATAAACCAAAGTTCCCACTAATCCAGTAGTAGGCCCAATTCCACTTATAAAAACAATTTCACTTCTTAGAGGTCTACACAAGATCGGATTAGATCTGAGAGGTCTACACAATATGATTATCTTCTGCAAGCACTATTAATTTAACTCACTATATTCAAAACTAGTAATCAAAGTTGTAAGATGAAAACCAAGATAAATGCTCCGCTAAACCTAAATCCTCTCAGAATTATGTCCGCTATTTCAGCGGAATTATTTAGCAATGCTTTAACAGTAACTTGTATATCAAATTTTTCAAAAAATCATCCAATTTCCATATAAGAATGTGTGACCGCTTTTGAATGTATTAATCATGATCAGTATTTCCTGCTCCTCTACTGCCACATCCAAGGCTTTCATTTCCTCGAACTCACTAATGTTAGGTATCTTGTCTATCCCATTTGAGTAGTTATAGTTTTGTTACATGAAACTATCAATAACCACAATTTTTTTTATTCAGTTCCTTCAGATATTCCTATTTGATACCTGCCACATATGTTTGAAGTTTTACATAGTAACATACTAACAGTCTTACGAACTAAATGTTCACAACTTAGAATTGTAGGGGTAGTCCCATCTGATACGGGTTCCTCCAACGGTATCAAGAGCTAGTTTTCTCGTGATAATTTTACAGGACTTTATACTTAAAATCGAAAAAGTATCCAGAAACAGCTCTAACAAGGATTTAAAATGTTACCGAAACACTGGTTCAAGAAAAAAAAAATGTGTGCAGCAGATTACATGACCATGATTATGAATCAAAATTCTGAAAGATACTCTTAAAGATATGGGTCCACGAAGAGCAAGGAGTAATTAGAAATTTAAGTTACACTGGCAAGGTAGTAGCAAGAAATTTGATAAACTTAATTTTAAAAGACTTAGTGTCTTCATTTATTTTAATAACGCAGCAAACAACGGATTCGAGGAAAACTTATGACCGGTATTCGAAACATTCAATAAATCAAAAGTAGTTCTGACGCCTTGTTACAGATTTTTTTAAATAAAGCATCAAATGAAGACAGAAGCGAACTGGAATTAAAACGAAAAATTGAATTTCATAAAACATCGAACAACACCAAAATTCATGCAACTTCAAAAACATTTCCTAAATCATTTCTCCAATCAACAGACTATGCCAATTCAAACTAACCAAAAGCTTAAAGAGTTTCCTGGAATTATTTTGATAAAGTTAACTAGCTATAAACCTGTATATACCAAGTTGCAATAAAGTTAAATATTAAAGAACGTGCAATTTCTCCCATAATGGCCCTTAGCTCCAAACTTGATAAATCTCCCTGCTATTTGTTTAATACTTGTTCAAAGCGATATCTTCCTGATAAAAACCAAAACCTAATTACATGAAACTCAAAACCATGTACTAAACACTTTGTAAAAAGATATAAATATATAGGAAATATCCAACAAAAATCCCCACATACCTTAACACCTTCACGGACACTTTCTCAACCAGTAATGTTGACTCCACAAATTCACTTCCCCAAGAACTCGACAATTACAGCTACAACTTCCAAATAGCATTTAGAACCTCAAAAACAAGGACAACGGAACAAGGTAAGTGAATTATCGGCACTTTGTATCCTTGTGAAAAAAGTGGCGCCATCTTAATGAATTTTTCGTGATTAACAGGAACTATGGAAAAAATTTACATTCAAAACTACGAAGTAAATCTGAAAAGAAGCTTGTGAATATATCTGTCATTTCCTGAGAGAAAGAGAGAGAGAGAGAGAGAGAGAGAGAGAGAGGAGAGAGAGCGAGAGAGAGAGAGAGAGAGAGAGAGAGACGAGAGGAGAGATGAGAGAGAGAGAGTCAATTTTCAGTTACATGACGTCATATCCAAGTTTTCTTGAAGCTTACATCTTTATTCTGGAAAAAAAAAAAAAATGAAACATAATTCAAAGGTCCTCGTTAGGTATCAATGACAAGGCCATATAAACTTACACAGCATAAACCCAGAAACAGAAGCAAGCCTGAGGAACAGGTCTCGCAGAAGATGGGTTTTGCCTAACAGTTGTAGTAATCAGCTTGACATTGCTCTATTTACACAATCATTGTGAAAATAAAGAATGACCTGTGCATGCATACCTGTTTACGAATAATGCTCATGTTTGTACATCTCACAAATTTTAGGGAATAGAGTTTAAAGTGCGTTATTCCACAGACCTCGCAGAAGTGCGGTATTAGATTATAGAGAACCCTATAAAAACATTAAGGGGGACCGTGTGGGAACCAGGGTTTTTGGGTGGGGAGAACACACTAATGAAGGGCAAATGGAAATCGTATTTTCAGGCATAAATTTTTGTAAAACGGTAAGGGGGACCTATTAGGAAAAGTTTTTTTTTTTTTGTGGGGGGGGGGGGGGGGGGGGACAAAGACGACGACAATTAACAATGTGTATTACTGACCCCACCTACCCTACATTCGTAGTTCGAACATATGGACTGTTAGCTTAAGTGGACGTTTGGGCAGTGAGATTCGCGGCCTGCTAACTAAACTGACCCCCAACCAAACGAAGCAACCTAACCTGACTTAGCCCCAGTATGGTAACAATAATTGTGACCTAACCAACGAACCAACCTAACCTGGCTAAGGGCGTGTAGCCTAACCTTGCCAGGGCTTTGCCACCCTGGACCCCCCATTATGGTAACAACGGTTGTGACCTGACCAAACGAACCACTAACCTGACTAAAGGCACAAAACTGTCTTCCTCTTTCACGAGGCTCATTGTTCCCTCTTTGCAGCGTTTATACTGACCACTAAAATTGCCTAAAAGGGCACTTTTAAAAAGGAACAAACGTACAACGTCAATATCGTCATAGAATTTGATCAAGTCCGAAAACATAACCAGGTTAGCAGCGGCAAAAGCAACGTGCGACGGACGGGATGAGGAGTAGACGGAGTCGCCATTTTGGTGGTTTTGAATGGTCGCGACTCGCGCGCGGTCGTAGTAGGTCTTCCATGTCGAAGGGACTATAGTTATAGTCTCATACTGGGAATCTATGGAAAGCTTCTGCCTCTCAGCTCTCTATCTGTCGCTCTTCAGCCATAATCTAGTCTAGGTAAGAGAGCACATCAGTCTTTTCTAAGGTCTCTTGTTTTTTTTTTCCTACTACAGTAGTACCTCGAGATACAAAAATTAATCCGTTCCGAGACGGCCTTCGTATCAAGAGTTTTTCGTATCTTGGAACACATTTTACTATGTAAAATGGCTAATCCGTTCCAAGCCCTCCAAAAACACCCCAGTAAATTATATTTCCAGGCCTAAAACACATGTTCTAGGGTTACAACGGAAGAAATAGACTCCAAAAAAGGCAAAATACTGTACATAATTGAGTAATATCAACTGGCATATAATGTTCAACCCCATTTTTATTTTACTGCATATATTAGGACGGTAGATCTAGTGTACCTATCCGCGGCGGCCCAGAGTATGGCAGTTGCAGTTTTTCTATGCAGTTTTACCTCATGAGCAAGAATTTGAAGTAATATTTATTCGGACGACTCTAATTTACCTTTGAACTCTATCCTACGGTAAAGGGGATTCCCATTGGGAACCGGGGTTTTGGGTGGGACAAAACCCCAACTCTATCCTACGGTAAGGGGGACCCCCAGTGGGAACCGGGGTTTTGGGTGGGGAGAAACCACTTGGGGGGTGGGGGGAGATTTTGCCGTGTTATTGTGGTATTTCCCACATTTATCACTTTTAAAAACACGAAATACAGGCGGAAATAAGAAATAACAAAAACTAGCTATAGTGGAGCCGTTCCACATCCATATTTGTCTACTACCACTACTACCACAACAATGAATGCTGCTACGCATGCGCTAATGCTACTGCGCATGCGCTAACTGTAAGGGAGCTTTTCGGCCTAAACTCGGACTTCTTAGTGAGAGGAAAGAAATGGGGGGTTTACGGGAGGGATATCTGTATTTAGCCAAACACGTTTACCAGTATGACCCTACATTGCTACCGACTGAGTGAAGGATTGGGTGGTAAACAGGGTTCCAAGATTTGGCAGTTTCTCGCCAAATTTGGCTTTTTTTTCCTAATTTGGTTGGGTTAAAAATTCACTTTGGCTGGTTAGTGGTATTTTGGCCTGGTTTTCAAACACTTTCTATTGAGCTAAACACTGATCCCCACCATTTGAGGAAATCTCTCCCCAGATTGGGAATTTTGAAGGTTTTTTCAGGAAAACTGGTGGGGAATTTGAATAGGTTTTCAGTAAAAAAACTTAAGGTAACATTTAAGCAAAATATGTAGATGGAATTAAAATAAAAAATCACACACACACCAGATGACACAAAAACAGGCTGCCGGGATTCTCGGGGAACGAGCTCATTCAAAATTTCAATTCATTCTCCGTTTTTTTTTCCTGCATTCTATATTGAAGTTATATTATCTAACTAAAAACTATGATGCCGCTATACAAGCATATATGATAAAAAATATGCATTATAAAGATAGATATAACGCACATATATTTCGCCGGTTATTTGGGTTGGTTTGGATTACCATTTGGCGGGATTTTGGCTGGTTTCATGGTAGACTTTGGCTGGTTGGTAGTGGTGTCATTCTGGGAACCCTGGCTGGTAACCATACGTTGAGTTACATAAAAGCATTTACCTATTTTGTTTATTAAACATATGTGAATTCTCGTGTTATCCTTTTCATTTTCCATAGTATTTGTATAATAACTGTTTTTGAAATTTCCCACCTAATCATTTCACCATATATAACTTGAAATATATGTTATAATTGAGGACCGACACCCTAAAAATGCCTACGGTTGATATAGAACCTCAGTTTTAGGGACGTTTCGATACCTACTACCTGTTACGTGAAATTGCACATTGCGTTGCATATTACATACACACTCCTATATCATTTATACACAAGTCAATCCCTCCCCTTTCCAGTATTCACGACTGGCTCTTTACGTTACACCAGTTTACAATGCATTTCTCACCAATACCAATACCTATATTAAAGTTTGCCATTATTATTATAAAACCTACATTTCAATATATAATAAATATATAGTTTGCCATTATTCTTATAAAACCTAAAACTACTTTTCAATATCCATTCCTACACTTTTACAGACATTACAATTACACCTCCCTTCCAGTTTCCTTACCTATTACGCAGTTATGTATGTTACTTTTTACATTTACAACACTTCCACACCCATCAAAGTTAGGTTTATATGTCATTTTACCTACTGGGGCCAAATCCCATCCCCCGGTTAGGCAACATACCCTTAGGTTTAGTTTGTTATATGTTGTTTCACCTACTAGTTTTACTTCCTGAAGGGGGTTACCCGGTTAGGCTAGGTTGGTTAGTTCTTCAAGGGGTGGATACGGGGGGGGGGGGGGGGGGGGGGGGGGTGCGGGGGGGGGGGGGGGGGGGGGGGGTGTTACATTCCCTACTTGGTTACCTGCTAGGTTAGGTTTGGTTAGGTACATTCCTTACTAGGTTAGGTTAGGCCTTTAAGGGGGGGTACAGGGGGTGAAGCCCCCATGGTCAGGCAATATTCCCTACTAGGTTAGGTTAGGTTAGGTTGGTTAGGTTACATTCCTTACTAGGTTACGTTAGGCCTTTTAAGGGGGGGGGGGGTAGGGGGGGGCGAAACCCACCTGGTCAGGCAATATTCCCTACTAGGTTAGGTTAGGTTAGGTTGGTTAGGTTACATTCCTTACTAGGTTACGTTAGGCCTAGTATTTCCCTACTAGGTTAGGTTAGGTTACGTTCCTTACTAGGTTAGGTTAGGCCTTTAAGGGGGGGTACGGGGGGGCGAAGCCCCCCTGGTCAGGCAATGTTCCCTACTAGGTTAGGTTAGGTTAGGTTGGTTAGGTTACATTCCTTACTAGGTTAGGTTAGGCCTTTGAAGGGGGGGTGGGGGGTACGGGGGGGCGAAGCCCCCCTGGTCAGGCAATATTCCCTACTAGGTTAGGTTAGGTTAGGTTGGTTAGGTTACATTCCTTACTAGGTTAGGTTAGGCCTTTAAGGGGGGGTACGGGGGGGGCGAAGCTCCCCTGGTCAGGCAATATTCCCATACTAGGTTAGGTTATTAGGTTAGGTTGGTTTAGGTTACATTCCTTTACTAGGTTAGGTTAGGCCTTTAAGGGGGGGTACGGTGGGCGAAGCCCACCTGGGTCAGGCAATATTCCCTACTAGGTTAGGTTGGTTAGGTTACATTCCTTATAGGTTACGTTAGGCCTAGTATTCCTATAGGTAGGTTAGGTTAGGTTACGTTCCTTACTAGGTTAGGTTAGGCCTTTAAGGGGGGGTGGGGGGGTACGGGGGGGCGAAGCCCCCCTGGTCAGGCAATGTTCCCTAACTAGGTTGAGGTTAGGTTAGGTTGGTTAGGTTTACATTCCTTACTAGGTTAGGTTAGGCCTTTAAGGGGGGGGGGGGGGGGGGGCGAAGCCCCCCTGGTCAGGCAATATTCCCTACTAGGTTAGGTTGGTTAGGTTACATTCCTTACTAGGTTACGTTAGGCCTAATATTTCCCTACTAGGTTAGGTTAGGTTACGTTCCTTACTAGGTTAGGTTAGGCCTTTAAGGGGGGTGGGGGCAGGGGGGGCGCGAAGCCCCCCTGGTCAGGTGCAATATTCCCTACTAGGTTAGGTTAGGTTAGGTTACATTCCTTACTAGGTTAGGTTAGGCCTTTAAGGGGGGGGGTCGGGGGGTGGGGGGCGAAGCCCACCTGGTCAGGCAATATTCCCTACTAGGTTTAGGTTAGGTTAGGTTGGTTAGGTTACATTCCTACTAGGTTACGTTAGGCCTAGTATTTCCCTACTAGGTTAGGTTAGGTTACGTTCCTTAACTAGGTTAGGTTAGGCCTTTAAGGGGGGGGTAGGGGGGGGCGAAGCCCCCCTGGTCAGGCAATGTTCCCTACTAGGTTAGGTTGGTTAGGTACATTACTTACTAGGTTAGGTTAGGCCTTTAATTGGGGGGGTACGTGGGGGCGAAAGCCCCCCTGGTCAGGCAATATTCCCTACTAGTTAGGTAGGTTAGGTTGGTTAGGTTACATTCCTTACTAGGTTACGTTAGGCCTAGTATTTCCCTACTAGGTTAGGTTATGTTACGTTCCTTACTAGGTTAGGTTAGGCCTTTAAGGGGGGGTACAGGGGGGGCGAAGCCCCCCCTGGGTCAGGCAATATTACCTACTAGGTTAGGTTAGGTTACATTCCTTACTAGGTTAGGTTAGGCCTTTGGGGGAAGGGGGGGTACGGGGGGGGCGAAGCCCCCCTGGTCAGGCAATATTCCCTACTAGGTTAGGTTAGGTTAGGTTGGTTAGGTTACATTCCTTACTAGGTTACGTTAGGCCTAGTATTTCCCTAACTAGGTTAGGTTAGGTTAGGAGGGCCTTTAAGGGGGGGTACGGGGGGCGAAGCCCCCTGGTCAGGCAATATTCCCTACTAGGTTAGGTTACATTCCTTACTAGGTTAAGTTAGGCCTTTAAGGGGGGGGTACTGGGGCAAAGCCCCCCACCCTGGTCAGGGCAACATTGCCTACTAGGTTAAGTTCCACTACTAGGTAAGGTTACATCCCCTGCTAGGTTAGGTTATGTTAGGTTGGTTTGGTTCTTTTCTTTAAGGGGGGTTACAGCAGGCCCAACCCCACCCCTGGTCAGGCAACATCCCCTACAAGTTTAATTAGTTTTGTTATATTGCTAACCTATGTTTAATTTGGTCTTTTGTATTTATTAAAACAACTATAGGCCCTATTACACATTTACCACCCAGGACTTAAAATCCCACCCCTCCTGGGCCCGTTATATATGTATTTGTATTATTTCATATTTTGAACCCATCCCACATTTACATTTAGTTCCTTAACTACCCATTTACTTTTATACCCTTAACATTGCCCAACTTATCTTGTTAAGTGCTTGTTCATTACCTCAGCCCCACCCTGCCTCAACCAATAGCATCAAAGCAATTTTTACTACTCCACCCCACCTCTCCTACCCTGTTTTCTACGGTCTGGCCTCCTGCCACCTCCTAACTGTAGAACTCCAACCACTGTTGAATCTGCCGCCATGACATCCACTGCTGCATCTACTCACGCTCGCCCCAGACCCCCTCACCAGGAAACCTCTTTGCCAACTTCATGTAACAATTGTTACATGAGTTACAAAGATTTTTCTGCCTTTTACTCAGGTAATTATGATCGACTAATCGGTTTTTGCCAGGACCACGGCCTCCATGATGAAAGCAGGTCTTTGCCCCCATTCAGTCAACTCAAAGATACGGGAGGAGGAATGTATAACTCGTCGGGTACTTGGCTGTGCTTATTTCAAGCTGCATTTGAGGAACCCAAGACCCGCCTCCACGCATTCTTAAAAGCAGCTGCTGCTTTGTGACCCTCCACCCCTTTAAGGTAAGGTCCAAAACATTATTCTTAATTATTATGTTTTAGGAAAGTGAGTGTTAGGCTTTCGCCGAAAGTTGCGCCAAGGTATGTTACTATTCAGTGGGGTGCTGCTAAGACAACTCGTACCTTCCACCTTACCCGCCCTCACCCTGTGCGTTACCCCCGCCCTCCCCCCTTAGTGAACATATGGCTCCGTGGTGGTTGGGGAATTAAACATGGCGGGCTGTGTTTACATCTTCACCGTAACGATACTTGGTACCTTCCTGTAGGACCGTTCTTCGGGACTTAGACTATGGCAATTGACATTTTCTATGTTATTTTAGTTGCTTTACAAGGGTTGTAAGGAATATTTTTTTTCGTTTGGTTGGAAACTAAACTTTAAATATCCTTTGAGTTTGGTGCGGCTATTATGTAACTTTCAAAGGTCAATTACTGCTTAGTTACAGCCGGCCGAATGGATGATATTACTTTTAAATCTTGTACAGTAACTCAAATAACATAGGAATCAGTCAATTGCCATAGTCTAAGCCACCGCGGATTGCTTCTGTAGAAAAAATACCTATTAGGACTTTAGCATATGTCCCTTAGCAATAAGCCTAGCCTATGTTAGCGGTTGCTACTGTAGCCTAGTCTATGATTCTGATATAAACCTAAGAGCTAAAAGCTTAGAATATGCCAATAAAATGTATAAATAATCAGTATGTACTCATTTCAAATAATTATTAATTAATCATTAACTATAATACACAAACAAACAAAAAAACAAACCTTCCAATCGATTGTTTACATTCTCAGCTCTTACCCGTCTTACGAGTATCGAACGAGCGCCAAGCAATCATTTTTCCTAGCACACAGTAAGCCATAAATTGTCATTAGTATCTCTCTTCAAACTAATGAAACCACCAAGCAGTATAATAACCATTCATTTCTATTCTTATTCTATCTTTACCTAATGGAGATACCGAGTTACTGACAGCTATAATGAAACAGACGTAATACGTATACGTAACGTAATAATAAAACAGAAGAAGAATTCTAAAAAATGCGTATTTGTGTGGGCAGTCTGATTTATTTTATAATTTTATGATATCTAATTCACATTTTTTAATTAAATGTATTGCATGTACTCATTTCAAATAATGATAAGTAACCATTAACTATAATAAACAAACAAAAAAAACTTCCAAACGTCTGTTTACATCCAGCAACTTACGAGTATCAAACGATCGCCAAGCAATCAACTTTTACACAGTAAGCCATAAATTTCATTATCTCTCTTCAACTACTGAAACTACCAAACAGTATAATAACCATTCATTTCTATTCTTTATTCTATCTTTATCTAATGTTTTTTTTTTCATTAAATGTATTGCATGAATACTAAGTTTTTCAATTTACAGCAACCTTTTACCAATAGAATACTTAAAGCACAAGGGGTAGATGCTGACCAATAGGAGAGCAGGACCTTATGGGGTGACTAGCATCAGGAACCAATGGGAGAGCGGGAGGATGGTGGCGAGTGTACTCAGTTGGGGAGCGCGGGAGTTTTAAAATTGTTCTCGGTGGTCCGGGCGAATCTCGGGACTTTATAGCAACAACCTTTCGTATCTTGAAAACTTTCGTATGTAGAGCAGTAAAATTTTTCGTATTGGCTTTCGTAACTTGGATTTTTCGTAAGTTGAGCCTTTCGTATATCGAGGTACTACTGTACTTATGTCCCAGACTCTCCTTTTTGAATATGATCGTTATCAATTTTTTTTTTTTATTCGGGGAAAGTCTAATGTCCGTTCCTTTTCATAGATTGAAAATGAGTTCTGGTCTTTCAGATATTTCTGGTCAAGGTTTTTCTTCCCTCTTCATCCCAGGTAGCTCTACACATCGTCAGCCATTCCCAAGCCTTTTACCAAATTGTTCATCCTTCTTAGCCTATGACTTCCACTCTACATTATCTGCCAAAATTAATTCCAGAGAACCCACAATATACTCAAGCTCGATGCCTCCATGTCTCAATTCTGTCACATTGCTCTACCTATGCATCCTACAACTTTCCCAATGCTTGATTAAAATGAGAGTAAAATTTTCTCCTCTATTAGACTCGTCGGTTGTTGAGATTACATCTTATTTATCTTAAGTATTTTATAAAGTTCCCTTTGGTAAATCTGTTTGTGTTTCAGTTTATCTTTCCTCGTTTTCTTCCAGCTTTTCTTAGATGGATGTGCTTACTGAGAAACTGACATCCAAAGACAGTT
Source organism: Macrobrachium nipponense (assembly GCF_015104395.2). NCBI lineage: Eukaryota > Metazoa > Arthropoda > Malacostraca > Decapoda > Palaemonidae > Macrobrachium > Macrobrachium nipponense. The sequence continues at coordinate 2,014,807 of NC_061100.1, read as the reverse complement.
TATTTATTTATTACTTTGGTTCGTTATTTGAAGTGTTTTTGCCTTATCATACGCATTTTCATATTTTTTATTGCAACCGTACGGCTATATTCTCTCTCATTTCGTATGTTTACATTTACTTGCGTCAGAAAACAATATTTCCTTTTTTTTAAGTTACAAACTTACACATCAGATTACTGCTATCTTATTTTTCGTTCCTATACTCGTCTTCATTTCCAATACTTTTCCATATTGCTATTAATTTTATTAGTTTATCTTTTCTAATCCTTCATATTACCTCTTCCCAATTTGACTTTAACATTTTCATCAACTGAATTTGCTTCCAAGTTTTTCTCCGTCGTTTATTTATTTCCCCATTCGTTCCTTCTTTTTCATGCCTCGTCTTAAGCTCAGTTCAATCCCCTTCAAAGTCACTAACATTACCAATGCCATCACTAAACCCAATCTTTGTTTATAACGTTGGTAGCTCCTGCTCCCTTCCTTTCCCCTGACCATATCCATCACTTTCCCAAGGGATACAAATTCTGTAATATCTCCTGCGGGCGTTGTTGCCATTCCTGTTCATAGTGAAGACGGCATTAGTATGCTTTATACGACTACTGCCACATTCTATATGTGTCTTGTACATTTGTGCCCATCTCAATTTTTCTATCCCTACTTTATTCATTTTCGTTCATCATTTTACTTTCCGGCACCATTTTTGCTTCATTTCTCTCTCCTCATTAAACTCTTTTATCTTCTCCCGTGTTCTCATTTTCTGTTTTATGGTTCATAATGAATAAGCAATGAGTTTTCAAGGTTATTCTCTTTGTTTCTATAGTATATAAAGGTTATTCTCTGAACGATTCTACATTCATCTCCTTGTCACCAGTCCCTTTTCTCTAAATTAATATTTTCCTTCTCCATATAGCCTTCCTCTAACTTCTTCTCTTTGTAAGAGACTCCTACATTTCTTGTCCTCCGCCAAATTCTCATCAAAAGCCGGTTTAACAATTTAATTTCTACTCCCTTTTCAAAGAGCCATACTACATTTATTTCACGAATTACATTTTTTATTCATCAGATAGGAAAACGTGTTCGCCCTTATTTCATTATCTTCCCTTTATTTGCTTACTGTTATTCTACTTTAGACTGAGAAGGCACGAGAGGTGACAAAAGTCATAGATGCAGGAGTGTGCGATGGGACAAGGCGGAGGTTGTGTGCTTACGAAACAGTAAGGTGAAGTTCAAAAGTAAAAGGAAAAAGCTTATGTGATTTACACGAATCTAAAGAGAGCTTATGGCAGATTAATGAGGGGCAACGAAAAAGAAGGGAGCCGATGCTCTGTGGTACAGAGGGAAAGTTGGCCAAAGCGACGAAAGATTCTTTTATCATGGAAGTGAAGCATCCGTTAGCGTTTGTAGACGGGGAGAGTGTCTGGTTTGGTGTGAAAATATGGCCCAGAGACAACAAGTGTTCTGTTTCTCCATGCTTTTCTTGTCTTCATAGAAGGAGTGATGCAAAAAAGCAGAGAAATGGCTGTATTACAGATGATGTAGTTCCTAATTTTCGGGATGAGGATAAATGGAGTATGGAATAGCTTGTGTTAGTAGACGATCCCCTACTGATTCTGGACAGTGAAGTCAAACTTAGGATTTCGTGATTAAAGCTCCTGACGACAAAGATTACATGCTTACAATGAATGAAATGAGAAAAGCCTATAATGCTACTTCATACAAATTAACAAAGAAAACCATCTAACAGAATATTTGACAAAACTGACCAAACCTTAACAATCCTGCTAGATCAGTTTAAAAGGTCACGAGTGGTGGGAACTAGGAAACTCATAAGTTGAGGAGTCACCTTCAAAGAACTGCTCTATTGCGAATATACTTCAAAAAAGAAGTTTCGCAGAGTATATTCCTCTGTTTTTATTTTTCTTCTTTGAACAAGGCAACAAGAACTCGTCATCGAAGGAGTACATTACGACGTCAGAACTCGCGTAAAAAGAAGAAAAAATAGACATAAAAATTTGCTTGCCAATACTACGACGTCTACTCACGTCAGTCACATAAAAGGCATTGCTTGCCCTGTTCCCTTTCACCTTCCTGGCCTCCAAAAATAACATAATCCAAAAAAACAATGGTATAGCTTTTAACTGTTGATTATCCTTTGAAAAAAATCAAGTCAATAACGTTGCCACTGGACAATATTTATTCACTGGTGATAACGATAATAGCAAAAAATATAACCGTTATTTTTAAACAGGTATGTATGCATCCATTGGTAATGAATAGAGATTGGATGCTGGTTTTATAAATTACTTCCAAATGGAATCGCTTTCCCTCTTGATACTACGCTCTCCCTAAGTTCAATAATTCACCAGTGGAAATTTGAAAATGGTACCTCCACTTTTAACAAAAATTATATACAATTTTCATTCTACAGTCTGACAATTTCCCTCAAACGACGGTTTTACTGAAGAGAAACCTTTAATGTATAAAAAAAACCTATGGTGTATTTCCTAAACCACTATTTACAGAATAAAAACCTAAATTATAATGACAGTACTTTCTTTTTACTTTTCCTTATAAAACACTTGGGGTTTAAAATAAAAATCTGACATTTTAAATGAGACACCACCATTTATTATAATTTTTTTCCTTTTTCATTTGCAGGCAACGGTGGACGTTGGCGGCGAAAAGTCTAAAGATAAATCGTCATCCAAGACAGAGCTCAGCCGGACCAGTATGTTAAGCTCAAAGCTCCTCCACACCGCTCTTCTAATCTCTTTCTGGTGAGAGTTCTGTTCCTTTTTCAGCTTCGATTCATCGAAATAAGAAAGAGACAAAGAGAGTAAAAGTGGGAGATAAAGTCCCACCAGGAAGGGAGAGTTTCCTCATTCATTTGTCCTTCGGATTCAAGTCTTCCAGTAGGAAGCGTTTCTAAAAGACGTGAGGATATCCAGACGTTATGCGATAGCTATTAGACAGACATGTCTCCGAAAAATGCGATCAAAAGTCTTTATCTCTACTTCTCTCTCTTGCCACACACACAATATATATAACACATACATACTTTTAAAATTCAGTATGGTACAAATACAAAATAAACCTGATCTCTGTTTCTTGGTTTTCCATGTTTTTATTTTATTTCGCAAATTGTCTATGTGTTTGTTCTGACGGTGGACAGAACAAACGCGGATGGACACAAAGCTATTTGAATAGTTTTCTTTTACAGAAAGTTAAAAACTGAAGAAAACGTAATTGCTTGCAAAACACAAAATCAAGTGAAGGAAATGCTATAAACAACTCAAAACCTTGAAAAGGTTCAAAAAGAGCAGTTACGAAAAAGGCTACTTCTTTGCTTTTCAATATCATGAGGTTATGGCAATGCCACAAAGGCATCTGAAAAAGGTAACTTAAATATTTTATTACCTTTCTTTAAGATTTCCTTTTTATAACTTTACTTGTCAAACGTAAACTAACAAAATGTAATTTTTAACATAAGACAGCTGAGAGAATGCGTTATAGACATTGCAAACCTAAAACAATTTCAAA
>NC_061100.1:1986267-2006267 GCF_015104395.2 Macrobrachium nipponense | reverse complement strand
CTGTAAATTCTTCTCATATTGCTCAATATTGCATGATGGTAACTTGAACAGGGTGAGTAATGAAAATAAATTACTTTTTATGTTCGATAAACAACACAAACGAACCTTGAGCAATAGAGAACACTAATACCGGACGTAAACATGCAGTGATTGCGAAATGCGTCATCAGCCCAGTGTATGTTTGTATTCCATTGCCATTTATAACAGCAACTTTTTCATATTCCCTGATCAATGTTTGCACAGTAAAGACAACGCCCGATTTGTTCTCCACGGGAGAAAATATCAAAATAATTTTTATTCTGTTTTGACGACCTTCTCTATCATTCCTGCACTTTTTCGTGCAGCATACCGTACATATACGCATACACACTTCAATTTATAGCGTATCCGGCTTCTATCTGCGACAGAAGGGGACAGACCCCAGATAGAAAATAGTCTTAAGCTCCAACCGCATTACCAGCTCATTTGTAATATGAGCTCTTGAGTTCCCTGGCCAATAAATAAATTCCTTTCTTTCAGAAATCGAACATCTAAGCAAATCCATTGTTTCCGTCTTCCATTTTCCTTGTTTGAAAAAGGTGAATATAATTATACCACAGTAAGAGTCGCGGCATATGGACGAGGTCTTCTTTTATTGTTATTTAATTAAGTTATTATATCACTTACTCAAGTGATATTAATACAACTCAATCTTACAATTACCTAAGAGAAATTCGTGTTCTGGCTGAAATATTTTTCGCATATACCAAAGAGCTTCCTTTCCTTCAACTGAAATGTAATTGACTTCCTATCTGAAGGTGTTTCTTTCCTCTAACTTGATAGTTTCTTATTGAAATTACAGCAAGCTTTGATCTTTACCGCCTCCAATCAGGTCCTGTCACAGCATCTTTCGCCATCAAAACAATTGCTCCTTCCATTTCAAATTCTGCGTCTCAAACAATGTTCAGATTCCCTCTAGTATATGTATAAATTAAGATGAAATTGGGCTCATTTTCGAACCAATAATGACGCTGAATAAACAGCCTTCATTTCCAACCAATATAATGAAAATGGAGGATATGTAACTGCACCTTCAAAGCAAAATAAAAAGGAAAAATATTATTTCAAAATAAAGTTTGCAAATGATAAGCATCCGAATATGCTCTGACATTTGGCTGGTATCTTTGAACTCACTAATTAGCACTGATTTCACAAGAGTCGGCTTATTATATCACTCTTTTTACATATATAAAAAGCATAGCACTTATTATAATGTCTGCGTTTTGCAACAAAATCTCATTCTGAAGTATAAAATTCTTCTGAACATACAATTTTGCATATTGGTTTTTAATGAACCTCATTTGACATTATGTTTAAATTTCAGTCGAAAGGCTGATATTTCTTTGGGAAATTTCAATACCTAAGTTCAGTGACGCGACATGACATTATTTGCTAATTCTAAAATATTTGTTTTACCACAAAGGACTATTACAATCATTACGTTACTTGTCATGGCTTTTAAGGAATGCCTGTTCAAGATATTCTGAGCACTTTCCATTACTGTAAATTTTTGTTCTCTCTCTCTCTCTCTCTCTCTCTCTCTCTCTCAATTATATATATATATATATATATATTATATATATATATATATATATATATATATATATATATATCTATATATATATATATATATATATATATATATATATATATATATATATATATAGTATACATATAGGTACATGTATATATATATATATATATATACCTACACAAAACACACACATATACATATACATACGGATACATATGTGCATGCGTGTATGCTCGAGCGTGTTTGGGTAGAATGCTGTGTGAAAGACCTTCTATCATCTCGTTTATTAATTTCCAATTTTCTATCCAACGACTCATTCCACTCCCTTCCCTTCAGTGCCTTCGCAGAGCTCCTGGGGCCAGCAGCGTCTACCTGGACAGAGGCAGCTCCCATCAATCTCACCTGCGTGGGTTCCATTTCAGTCCCACGCCGCCCGAATTCATTTTGTGGTATCACAGGGATAAGGTAAAATTGATATTACTGCTGGCAGATATTTAAGGTGTGGTTTTGTTTGCAATGTCAATAATGTATAATTATTATGCACTGAAAAGAAATCTAATATGAGTATAGTTTGCAAAAACAAAAACAGGAAGATACACGATTACTTACTATAAACAAAAACAAACAAACAAACAAACACACACACACATATATATTATAAATTAAATTCACTGAACACTACTTGAACAATGATGATGTTGCTAAGATTAGAACAGGGAAGTCTTTCCATACAACTTCCTTTCACCCCATACTTTCATGTCGATTTTACCTTTCTCAAGAAACATTAAGTTTCCTTAAGCATCATAAGCTTATCAGTCCATAATCCTGGTCATAAGAACCCTCTGTACCTTCGGCAATCATCATTGCACTATTCCTCCTCAATCTCCGTCAGAAAATGATTCTATTCCTCACAAATGTATGGATTTTCCTTCCGTCTCCTCTGCGGTTCTACAAAAGGCTTTATCGATTCTGGTTTCCATTACAAATCTCTTTGGATACAAAAAACAATTCCACTGCAGCTGACGCCTCTTAACGAACTTCAGTATATTTTCGATTCAAGCTTGTGGCTGACATTCCTGTTTCTCAATGCAATCATTATTGCAGTAGCTTTTATTATTGGACACATCGTCTTCAACGAAACATGTTATGAACAATTTTTTCCGCTCTGTCGTAGATGGTAACAAAAAACATTTAAAGCTTACAACATCTCTCCTGCATATATTCTATTAATGTTTTACGAATACGGCTGTAGTATTTTTTGTTGTTTATAGTTAGCTGCTGTATAATACTCTACATAAGGCTTTCAATGCTGTTTCCAGTTCGTTACAATAGAGTTCTAAACATTATCTGTTTTCCTATTCTCTTTCCAATATATTATCGTAAACCATTCTCGTTACATTTTTCCTTCCAGTTGGTGAACTACGGGAGGAGAGGAGGTCGCGAGATCCAGGTGTTCACTGAGCACAGAGGCGAACTGACAAGGTCGTCTCTCCTGGTGCACAACGCCACGTTGCTGGACTCGGGCAGGTACTCCTGCAAGCCAGCCAATGCCAAAAAGGTCTCCGTCATGGTCCACGTCCTGGAGAGTAAGATATCTTGTGGTTTTCTTTTATTATGATAATTTAATGTATTTACTCCTCACTATTTTCATTACGTTTAGGAAGTAATCCTTCTCTACTAGTAATGACAAGTCAAGTTTTAAATGTCTGTTACTCCCGAGAGCCAAGGGCCTTGAGCGGACTTCAGCTATGAACTACATTTTTCGAGAGCAATAAAACCAAGCTAAAACGTTGGAAAACCTCACGCGGTTTGTATAATCGAATGTACATGCCTTTATCATTAACTAAGGCAATCACTCAGGTAATGGAAGCCGTACTAGCTCTGTGACATCTCCGACTTAATTATCTGGTAAATTTATAAATGGATAAGTTACTTAAGCTCCAGTCGAAGCCTCAGTACAGGTCTCATAATTTTAACCTCAACTACGGGATAAAACAGATACACCCCTTTCCTGGGAAGTCTTGCGATTCAGCGATCTTATAACTCATGCAATTTAGATAACTGCTTCAACACATTCTCTCAGTCAGGCAACCGCTGCGATTATACAATATTCAGATTGCATTCTTACTTCAGAATCTCACTACCAATATAATTTTCGAAGGTAAACAAACTCTTCTTCTCTGAAATCGCAGGTGAGACTCCAGAGGCCATGAAGACCACGGGCAGCGGAGCTGCCAAAGCGCACGATAATTTCTTCTTCAGCATCATGACCGCCGTCGCCTTCTGTCTCCTCAACTCCTCGAGGGACGACTTGAACTTCCTCATCAAGGCCATCCCGTGGTGTCTGCAATTTCGTTCCCTCTCTCTCTTCGCTTACAGATGAAAAAAACGAGGAGCTTTTTCGTTCCTGGAATAAGGCTACAATCGCAGTAACCGCGAATCAATCAGAAGTTTCTAGAATCAGCGGCTCGTTGGTTGCTGAGTCAAGCTTCACACAGACAATAAATATGAGACTGAGATAACAGTAAATAGATTATCTGAATAATGTAAATATGTGGGAATCTCAATGGAAGAAATTTGGATGCAACTTAATATTAGTACAAGATGGAATTTTATAGATAGGAATGTTTGGACCAAGAAGTTTTGACAATTCTAACAAAAGGTGATGGGTATCTGCAGTATTTTACATTAGCTTCGAGTTTGTTTGAACGTTCTGTCTTTGTATTGGTGTAAGCTATTAATCTGTTTTATACCACTCGAGCTTTGGGTAAAATATTCGAAAAGCATAGGGGGATTTCAAGATTACTGTCTAAGATTATTTAAAGGAGAAGAAAATATTCATTCTCTTTACAAACAAATCGGGTTAATGGACTGGTCACACTCAATACAGAGCAACTAAATTTTTAAATACTATGCTTGCACAACTTCTTCTCTCAAGATATCATGGTTACTGGGGCCGTTTAATATTAAAAGATTTGTTGATATTTTGTCCTTAAGTGTTACCAGTTTGCAACAAATGTTTACGATAAGATTTTCAATTGTTGAACTAAAAAAGGAAAGCACATACATAGTACATCATCTAAATTCTTATAAACAAACAAAGACCTCTTCAACAAGGAGCTGCTTGAGACATCATTTGTAAACGTATATTATGTAACAGGTAAGAGGCTAGAGTTTACAATTAGTGGAAAGTTGAAGTCACTTATGGACCAATCAATGCAATAACACTGTTCTACTGGAGAGCTTTTACACAGGGTTAGGCTTCTTTAAGCGAATGTTCCAATACAATAAGAAAAAATTCGCACACTTTCAAATGCAAATGTGTGGTTTACAAGACAATATTCTTCCACATGCCTGACGGATTAGTAGTTTTGTAAATACATTGTACGGTTGAGTTGTGCGGTATAAGGGTAGCGTCATGTTGAGTCATTTCAGTGTAATATAAACAAATCATAATGAAGTTTCTGTTGTTGTACCTCTTGGTAAGTGTAAGCATGTAAATGGTAATTAATACGAATTACAGTTTATGATGGACTAATATAAAGAAAAATAGGGAAGAAACATGAGACATAATCGTAAAGCGTATAAAGTCTTTCTTCTCTGATCAATAGCTATTACCGATCGTAAAAAGGAAAAAAACGATAATGTAAGGAAGATACCTATGACTAAGGCAATGTTCTGCAGGGACTTGAAACCTAAAAGAGAGAATGTGATTAAGAAAATTAAGAAAACGGGAGTTTTGAAAAGTAAAAATGTAAGAGAGAGAGAGAGAGAGAGAGAGAGAGAGAGAGAGAGAGAGAGAGAGAGAGGAGAATTGATGAATTGTTAAGATATCAATATGCAACCGATTTATGTAAAAGCGTATATCCACTTTTATATGAAGTGTGTCTATGAATACGTATGACGTTACTTGTAAATCACGAGTAGCCCGTATAAATAATTATCAGCTCCCAGATTCACGACATATCATACTGGACTTTTTTTTAATGTAGATACGAACTTCAAAGAAAGAATAAATTTGAATAACTATTTTTTAAAGTGCAAATGGAGAGCATATTACTATTTCATATCTAGGGTTCAGACGAAAAAAAAAATATCCATTTCAGCTAAAATACTTTTGACCAGTAATTTGTTTCATAAACAATTAACTGTCTGGGTGTAATAGATTCAAATTGTATTTTACATTTTCAAATCTAAGTTAATTTTTTCTTTTTTGTATACCTATGAAAGGGTGAGTCTCTCGCTTCGACATTGGGCAATATGATTAATTTTCTAACAAATGGAATTCATCTCCTGTTTTCGTATTCACTCCAGAGACACCATCATTAGTATGCTGTACTGACAATTGAAATTGAAAAAATATTATCATACTATAACAGTTTAAACCTTTTATTTTCACTTTCAACTGGATAGAACGTAAGTCTCCAGGCAGGCTGAATACTCAGTTCTTAAAATATGAGCCAAACGATGTTGCAGAGAGTTAATAACTCTAAACTCTTAAAGGGCAAACAGCGAAATTAATTTTAAGTTTCTGAATTTTAGGAGCAGGATCTGCAGTCCTATTTGGGACCCAACGACGTTACTGAATGTTTGTTTTTAAAAACTGGTGGGCATGAAGGTTGCCATTATAACCATTTTGTAGTATTAAATATGTGTTGTATAAATATCATTTAGAATCATCGGGGAGAAGACGTGATTTATGTTAATCAAAGTTTGTAAATGAGGTTCCTTAGGAATGACATTTTTGTATATCTGTATATTAAAATAAATGTGTTCACGGAGAAAATAAATATTGTGCCGGTACTAGGTGTGTTTTACTCATACATGAGATGACCTCGTTTCCATAGTTTTACGTAATACAAATTGCTGTCTGAAGGTTGTCCTTATGGCACACTTTGAAAAAATGTTACAAAGGTGGAGGTCACATTATCATAAATAATAAAAAGAAAATAAAACTGTTTTCATATAAGAATTGTAAAATAAGAAAAAAAAGGACACCTATCATAAGTCTCTCTCTCTCTCTCTCTCTCTCTCTCTCTCTCTCTCTCTCTCTCTCTCTCTAAGAAATTAACTACAAGTTACCATTGCGCGGCGCCACTGTAAACAACGTCCTTTCTAATTCCCTATACATACATTTATTCGTTTTACTTTACAGTTGATCTCTTGGGTCACTTCCCTGCTAAGCTGCCCAACTCCTGGCTGCAGGTAATGTTGGTCTTTTCTAATTTTATCATTTTGAGATAACAAAGGTTTTAAATTGCTAACTTCTCTAGGAAAGGCCTGGGTTATTGTACATACATATTATGTGATAGGTATTCTACTTAAGAAAAATACCTCCTTTTATGATACATGTATTGTTTACATAATTATTGATCAAGCTACATACTTTGAAAGCAAGCTTCCACAGAAATGGAAATATTTGTAACGAGAAAAATAGCAGATTAACAAAAGAAAAACAACAGACGCTAAAACATTGGTGATGGTTTATTTAGTTTAATCGATAATATAAAATACAGAAAAATTTCATGAGTAACGTTTGTCTCAAACATCTTTAAATAACCCCAAGAAACAAATGTCAAATAAAGTCGATTCCCAGATGATATGACAAACCACAATGTAACATGACAAGGTTATTCAAGGTCAAAATATTTGTCATCTTCAGTGTGCCTCACTCTTTCTAAAAGAAAGATATGACTCAAACAGCAGACTGACGTTTCTCATTATCAAAAGCGCTCTACCATCTCAAGGATATTACACGAAAGGCCAACGTTTCTCATCTCAAGATGAGCCTCTGTCAATGTAATTGAAAGGCGCAATTGACGTTTGTCACCTACAGAGAGATGTAATTTAAACAATCGACTGAAGAGTCTCACCTCGAGAGAGATGTATTTTACACAAGCAACTGACATTTCTCACCTCCAGCGAGACTAACTTACACAAGCAACTGATGATTCATTTACAAATTTAACCGCCCTTCCTCACCTCGAGAAAGATGTAATTTACACAAGCAACTGATATTTCTCACCTCCAGCGACGATATTTACACAAGCAATAATGTTTCACACCTCGAGTGACATGTAATTTACTCATGCAACTGACGTTTCTCACCTCGAGAGACATAATTTAACTGAGTTTTGTCACCTCCAGCGAGACGTAATTTACACAAGGAACAACGTTTCTCACCATGAGAACGTTGTAATTTACACAATTAATCGACGTTTCTCACCCCATGATAGATGTTCGCATGTGGGTCGAACTGCAAATTTCGACAAAACCCAGTTATCGTCCAGGTCATTGGTCAAAGTCCCGTCTGATGCACCTCTCCTCAGTACCACCAATGTGATCGCTGAACCAGAAGTGGTTCTGATGTTATTCCATATAATAATTTCTAACTCTTGTTTCAGTAACAAAATTATTGGTATAAAATTTCTTTAAAAATTGTTTACTAGCATAAACTAGGGTTACTCTCCTAAGTCTGACGTTAGAAAATAAAAAGGCAGTTCTAATAATGAATAAGTTTGCCTTTGAACGTCAACCAAGGAATAAGTTTTATACCTATACAACTGATTCTAATTACTCCCTTGAACAAACAATTAGATGAACTTTTCTTGACGATATATCAGCACATTTTTTTGTCCAGTTCTCACACTTAATTTCTTAGCTGGATAATAAGTGTGTTATTGAATACCATAATTGGCAACCAATTATTAGTGGCCAATTAAGCATTAATACTTCACCTGTAACCTGGTTCTGGTTAAAGTTTCTTGCTGGTTGATGCTCATTTAGATCACTACTTCCTACCCTCTCAACATCTCCCACCCATCTCCGCCCATTTCGTGCCAATGAATTTAGTTCCGTAATGTAAATCATATTGTCTTTCCAAGTGACAGAAGAGATTAAAAACAAACAGATCATCGAAGAGAAATTCACAAAACATGTATCAGTATATAAAAAATCATGAAAAGATAAGGCTATCCTCAATGGTATCAAAATTTAGATCGTACGTTACTAGCGTCATCACAAGTTTCCTAAATACACTGACGACTTTCCCTGGGCAATAGAAGGAAGTGAATGCACTATCCAATTCCCTGTTGCCCAGCTGCTCACCTGCAGTTTGCAGGAATATATCTTAGGGGCTCAGTGAACTTAATCAAATTCACCACAACATGCATTTCTCGCCTCGAAAGCACTCCACTCCATCAGGGCTGTTACAGAAGCAACACGACGTTTCTCACCTCGAAAAGGCTCCACTCTTTCAAGATTATTAAAGGAGCAACGGACGTCTCTCACCCGCTAAACCGCTCCACAGCTTCATGGCTATTACGAGAGCGAGTTTCTAACCGCAAAAGCGCTCCACTCCGTGAATCGTATTACAAGAGCGATTCACTCCAATCCATCAAGGCTATTGCAAGAAGAACAGATATTTCTCATCTTGAAAATTCCTCATTCCTACAAGGCAATTCTAAGAGCGACAGATGTTTCTTGACTCTAAAGTGCTACACCACGTCAAGGCTATAACAAGGGCGACAGATGCTTTTCACCTGGCAAGCGCTCTACTCTGTCAAGGCAGTTACAACAGTGGCCAACGTTCCTCATCTCGGAAAAGTTCAACCCTATCAAGCTTATTACAAGAGCAACATTTCGCTTCTCAAAAGTCCTCCAGCCTTTCAAGATTATTACTGAGAAATAAACGTTTCTCATCTCAACAGCACTAGCCAGTAATTACTATTATTCACTGGAAAAGCTGTCGTGTCGCTTTTTCCTTTGGAAACAAGAGCTAAGTACTTTAGAATACGTGAGCGTGATAGAGGATAAAACTGTTGAAGCGATTTAAGTTTCTAAAAGAAAAGAGAAAAAGAAAATAAAAAGGACTGTTTCAGCAGCCTAACATTTTTCTTCCTTTTCTCTCTGCCAGCTCGTTTGCCAGCAAGCCTCTTACAGGCAATTTATTATGCACATAATACTTTTTTGTGCAAACGCTCTAATCAGAACAGGATTCATAACGAAAAATTTGTAAGCGATATAAGCTGAAAAGGAATGGAGATTCCTCTCTCTCTCTTTGGAACGCTTCTAATTGTTCTCATCCTACTTTTCAAACGTTCTAATTAGAAAAGTTCATCTGCGACATGATTATTTAGAGCAATTAACACCGTTTGAGAGAGAGGTTAATTTCCTTCTTTCTTTAACGATCAACCACTTATACTGCTTATCAAGTACCAATTTGGTGAAGTTTGTATAAGAGTGCACTTTTATGCACTAGATAGCTGAAATTTATCAAAGGAATTTCACATCATTTTTGTGAAGACAAGTATACCTTTTTGTCAATGGGAAATTTATACAAATGGAGCGGTTAATACCACAAATAAAGATTTCAGTCACAGATTAATGGTTCTCCCATAATCACTCGAGTTTCTGAACGATCCTTTTATAAACGTTTTGGGCGAGAAGACGAGGCTCCTTTAGAAACGTCTCCCAATTAGGAATTAATCACGTTATCCTTACAGCTTTTACACACTTCCAGTTACTAACAAATTTCTAATTGGAACGTTGGAAAAATACGATTAGGCCTGGAAAAACGTTTCGAAAAGAAAGAAAAGTCCCTATTCCCTTACAGCTAAGCCGTTCACTCACTTTTAGTTATAAAACGTTTTTTAATCAGTAAGTTTGCCCAAAAATGTGTTATGTACAGACGGCCAACGAAGAATTGGCGTAGTTTCTTAATTCATTGTTCGTTATGGAAATATTGCCATATGCAGGTGCCAGATTATTTATTTACTTAACAATAAATAACATTTCCTTTCAAAGGTGCTATACTTGAAAGAAATTACATTAGAATAGAGTAGACTTATTCAACGTATTAAAGATAATTATTTTGCAAAGTAAGGAAAATATATACCGATGGGTCCACGATTTCTAAGTTTATTCTCAACTCTAGCTTCGTGACAGCATACCGAAGCATTTTGAAATTGACTTTGCTGCCGCTCGAGTCTTGACTCAACGTATCGTACTGCACTGGGGTGTTGTCATTTCGTCTCCTACAGCCGATAAACAATACATCAAGGTGTTAACATTCTTTGAAAACGATGTTTAATAAACTAATTTTGTCCTTTGATCAATAAAATAATTTGCATGACATATTTAGTGGGCCTAAATTGGACTTCTGATTTTCACACATGATTAGCCTAGGTCCATTTTCAGCAGTATACTCTCACGGATACATAATATAAATGAATATTTAAATCGCACAATATATATATATATATATATATATATATATATATATATATATATATATATATATATATATATATATATATATATATATATATAGATATACATTAATCTGCTTTATTTTATTATTCCCGTTATTCTTGTTTTGTTAGCCATGTTCGCCTTTCTTCTTATCATTTTCATAATTGCTTAACATAATTAACTCAGGCCTAGCTATTAAAAAAAAAATCAAACGAATATAATTTAGTCTTATTTTTTATCGAATTCCTTGCATATCATCCTGTTTCATTTGGACACGTTGGAAAGCTGTGGGAGTCAAAACTGACGAATACATTAAGAAAGACTTACTTTCATTAAAGCTTTCTTAGCTATTCATTTCTACTGACTAGAAATTAATTCAAATTAGCTTCACATGTATGCCTCGACCTACTTCCATAAGCATATTATAAGTAGCTGAAACGATAAGAAATATGAAAGGTGACATTCTCGTTTAAGTCTAGTTCATGTTTTTATTTATTTATTTCAAGACTGCTTTAATAAAGGGTTGCTCTTTGACGGCTACAGGGTGTAACACGAGTGTATGCGCATATTTTGGGGGAATGAAAGATAAAGTTTCTTTGAACAGAACATATTTTATAAGCATGCATTTTAAGGCGCCCGTTGTCGGTGCGGGGAATTTTAAAATAACCGTTATCATTACTGATGCTTTCAAGCGATGGCGTTCGTGGTGAGAAGTCGGCTCGAGTCGCCTGAGATGTAAAAGAGAGCGGATGTGGCGTATAGGAGTGATGGCGGGATTAGGCCGATGTTAATAAAGTATCTCCCAATAAAATGTATTCTTTAGGTTTTGAAGAAAAAAGATGCATGCATCATTGAAACTGTTTCCTTCCCTATCCGTGGTATTCACTGGCCACCGATAAACAACAAAAAATAAGTAAGCCTAACTGAATCTCTCATCCATCAAAGATACGTTGGCTTATTCATTAGACACCTATCAAAGATTTCAAGTGTAGATTTAAAAATCTCTTCTTCTCCATCGAAAGTATTCATCAGACACCAGTCATAAGAGTAGAGCTAGTCATGATTCCTGGTTCAGCAATGTCGTGACAATGCACTAGAATTCAGAATTCACAAATGAATGTTGCTCAGCAACGTATACACTACTGTATTAACTTGCTTTCTTGTCGTGCTTCGAGGTGTTCCACCTCTAGGCCCATGTTCTAAATTTTGCCCTTCTTTAAACAATTTGATCCATCTATGTATGATTCTCTCCGGTTTATTAAGCTTTCTTGATATCTCTCCAACAGGAACTTGCACCGAATGCAGTGCAATAATTGTCTCTCGCTCATCGAGGGATGTTTCTTAGACCGATAAATGACACATTGACATTAGATTCCCGTGCACATAACATCAAAAGCAATAGAGTGAGGTCGCCTGGTTCACACTGTTAGGATATCGTTATTTTTTCTTTTTGTTTTTAAATGTGATAGCATTTTGTGAGATTCCAATGTTTCTGTAAAATTAACAAATGGAATAGTTCAACTACCTTCAACTTAATATTGAAATTATAATTTAAGGAATATGTTTATGCGATACTACTAGTGATAGGTGTCTCCTATCTATTTGGTAATGTATATCTATGGTTGTGATATGACGTTTTTTATCACTTCGTTTCGTTCACGTCAATTTTGCTATATGGAAAATAGTTTTACACAATAACATAACATAATGTTCTAAAGATATCAGTGACTGTTTTTAACGTCGTTACATATGATTTCTTTCATCTTTGAAAAGAAAAATCGATAAATAAGGCATGAATCGTGCGTCAGGCAAATGAACGAAAAATTATGAAACTTTGCCACGAGTTTTTTGGCCGACAGTATATAACATTCCATTCGCTCCACTTCGCCTTTTCTCTTCCGCGAAAATGTATTGGAAGTAAAAGCAAAAATACATAACAACAGACACTCAACGGAAGAATAAACAAACGCTGACGGAGAGAATAACTCAACCTTGATAGAAACATAAATAAACAGAGGAAAGAAAAGTCATGATGGAAGATGGATGCAGGTGAATGGGAAATAACGGCAGCAACACAAAAAAGAGAATGTAGGCCGTAAAAGTCGAAAATTGAATCAATTCAAAGAAGGAACACCTCCGTTAGTGAAGGAAACAAACACGAGGAGGAGAAGGGGAAGGCAGAGGGAAAAAGGAAGGGAGGAAAATATTGTTTACGGAGGAAGAAAAATTCTGGCACAGCAGCCATCAGAAACGGTCATTTCGCAGTGAAGGAGAAAATAAAAGAGGAGCAGTGCATCAGTGAAGATAGAGGGAAGAGGGAGAACAAAACTAAGAACAAATGGAGGCTTAGACAAATGAAAGGCAAGAGGGACAAATTTGTACGAAAACACATGGACGAAAAAAAAGGGGAATGGGTTTAATTAATTGTTTTAAGAGGGCATAACAAACAAACAAACACACAAACACACGCACAAACACACGCAGTACGTGACTCAATAAATAAGAGGCTAACATAACATAACGAAGATAAAAATCTGGTATAAAAATAATACAATAATATGCACAATGTACTGAAGATAGTTGGTATGTTGACGTGGAATAGATGGAACAAATGTAAGAAAATACGATACGGGACGATATAAAGGGACAGTAGGTAACTGAAACAAATGCACCAATAACTGGAAAATGAAAAACTTATTTCAGAATAGCCGACAATGATGAGGGAAATCATGAAAAAAAAAACTATCACACAAATGAAGATGATGTCTAAAAAGCAAAGAGTAAAAAAAAAATAAAATAAAAAAGGCAGCAGAAAATCAAGTGTAGACGCTTTCAACTTCCATAAGAAAAAAAAAATTAATCAATGCATTTCTGCGTTTATATCAAATCCGTGGCATACCGTAAAGTATTCGAGGTCTTATTAGGTAAGGGAGCTTGCAAGTAATTAAGTAAGGCTGGAACACCTTGCAGGACATGGAAGCGAGTAGAGGAAAACTGGAAGAGAATCATTATTTACTAAGGCTAAACTGAAACTAGGAAAGTGGAACGGAAGAGTCCTAAATCAAACTGGAAAGAGAGAAAGGGAGTAATGCATTCAAGAGGAATAGACTGGATATCTCAGCTGTCTGCGAATCACAGTGCAAAGGATTTGGAAAAAGAGACACTGGATGGGGGTATTGTTGTATATCATGAACGGCAGATAAAATTAGTAGAGAAGGTAAGGCATGACCTTAGCATGAAACGCCGGAAAGTCACTAACTCATGGAAGAACAAGGAGCGTTAGAGAACTGGTGGTAAGATTGAAATCAAAACAATGTAATGTGACTATTATAGTGTGCTATGCACTTAGAAATAGGCTAAACTCTCCGAAGAAATAAAAGATTAACTTTATACAGAACTGGAGAATGTTAAACACGAAATGTCAGAAAGAGATATAGGAAATATTGTTGATGATATGAATGCTAAAGAAAGTTGCTTGGAGAAATTAAGGTATAAGGGATGTAATGCGTAGCTAAGGCCTAGAAGAGATTGCAAACGAAAATGAGTATAAATTATTGGTTTTTGTGCTGCAAATAACCTGGTCATTGGAAGTAACTTTTCCAACTAAAAGGCATCCATAGAAAATCTGAAACATCTCCAAATGGTAGTCACAGAAACCAAATAGATCACATAGCCATTAAATACTAAAGAAAGATCACCAGGAATGTTAGGACATAAAAAAAATCGATTTAGAGTAAATAGTTTTAATGCAGTAAGACATCTTGTAAAACATCGCAAAAGCTATACAACTAAATATCGATGTACAAAATTTTGCAGTTCTAAAACTAAATAATCATTGAGGACTGTTTTTAAAGTCAAGAATGAGTATCAGTCTGCTAGAAAACAAGTAGTGACGCAAAGGGCGGCAAATATGAAATTTTGGATATCTGATGAGACCTGAAATACAATACTGATGAAAAGAAAAAGTAGAGTTTGAAGAACTAAAGTCAAGACAGGCGGTGAATCAAGAAAGAATGATAAAGAATATGTGGGCACAAAGGGCAATGCAAATGATATTGACAATGCTATGTATTCATGAGGTGGCATCGGTGTTAGCACAATACACATGGTTTCAATGGTGTATTAATGCAGGAAAAGAGGAAGAGGAAAATACATGTCAATAAAAACGTCAAAAGAAAAAAGACAACGTTGCAATGCATTCTTTGCGAGGTCCTGAATACGAGGCAAGAATATACCAGAAGCTGATGAAGACCTGAATGTGCCTATGAATGAATTCAATATTTGAAGTGGAATCAATATATTAAATTAACTTAGATTGAAAACAAAAGGTTATGATGGAATAAGTGAAAAGACAATTTTAACTGAAAGTGAAATGACTTCTGAAAACAAAGATGTCGATGAAGGGATGATCTGACTGAATGTGTTTAGTACAGAGCACTGCAGTTGGGTCGGTTGTAATGAAAATACTCAGTATATAGGTTTATTCTTAATACGCAGAAAACGGAATGAATAAACTGGTTTCAGAGAAGGCAGGAGCTGTACACACAAAATTTTTTTGTTCGCATATGTAGTGGAGCACAGTATGGAATTAAAAAATTCCCCTCATATGGCTTTTGTTGATTGCTAAAAGGCATTTGACCGGATCCACAGATCAATACACACACACGCACGCAAACACATACGCACGAGCACACACATACATAATATATATATATATATATATATATATATATATATATATATATACATATATATATATATATATATATATATATATATATATATATATATATATATATATATATATATATATATATATATATATATATATATATATATATATATATATATATATATATATATATATATATATATATATATATATATATATATATATATATATATATATATATATATATATATATATATTATATATATATATATATATATATATATATATATATATATAATATATATATATATATATATATATATATATATGACATGACAATTCCATTCTTTCAAATATTCCACAACAAATAACATTATTATCGAATTGACTTCAGTTATCCCTGTGGTAAAATGAAATCATTATTAATGGGTTCCTTGTGGCTCAATGTTTCTTAAATTATGTATGGATGCATATTTGCATACGTACTTTATTTATTACCTCGGTGATGGCAGTAGTAAGTCCCTTGCACTTATAAAATTCAGGTCACAGAAAATATGCAACTTTGAATATCAAACTAACCTCTGTAAGCGTAATATACCTCGAAATGGAATACTGTTGTCTGTTGGGGCTACTGCTTCTAAGAAAAACAGCCGTATACTCAAAATAGAAATAAGCAATAAGAGATTTTAAGGTGAAACTTGAGTGTCAAGTTACAGAGCAATGGAATTTAAGTAAGTAAAAACTGGCGAAACCAGACACAGCCCACAAGCGGAAACAAAAGTACAACGTCTCCACCAATACGAGGTTAGTATGGAAATATTGCGAAAGGGCCTCCATCAGATGATTCATACCACACTTCCTTTTTTCACCCCAGTATTAATGTAAAAGGATCTTCTTCCCGCACAAAAATAAAAGTCTCTCTCTTTCTCTTTCTCGCTTTCTCTTACACATGCGCGCGCACACACACAGACGCACCCACACACGCACAGACTCACAAGAAACCAAAGGCCCTGCATTCGATCTCCCAGCGGGGGTAGGAAAGGAACAATATGAGAACTTGTCCTACCAATTAATTGCGCCGTTGTTGACCTAGGCATTGAATTACGTACCTGGCTGCTAAGAGGAATAGGGTTGGTCAGAGCTGAGGAGAACAGAGGAGAGAGAAAATAATGACAAGCACCAGCGACCAATATTTCGCCATAGTGATAAGCAGGAGTGACTTGATGAGGATATGACCCCTTTTCCCACTTGAGGGAAACGCCTCGGAAGATTGTGAGGTAAAATGCTACATCTCCATCTCTCTCACTCACTCACTTTCGTCATTCGACCTCTCTGGAGTGACAACTATGATACTCAATTCATATGTCAAATGTACTTTTATGGCTACGGTGACCTCTGATTATACTTCTGTATTTGCTAAGGAACCAAAGGAAGATATTCTTCTTCCAAGTGGAATTTCCACCCATGGCGATTAAAACCCTAAAGTTTGAGGATTTTCAGTAGAAAGGGAATACAAAAGTATTGGGAAAAAAATAAGTTAAGAGGTAACTTTAGCCATTACAATACACTTGCAGTTTTTTTTGTGGGTCATTATGTTATATTACAGACACCCTAAAAGCGATTTTTGGTTTCGAAAGAAAATAACTAATAGAAAAATTACCAATTTTACTGACTTCACAGTAACATCCATGCCCATTTACAATGACGTTTGCTAAGAGGAATATAATTCTTATTTCTTAAACCGACTTTTTTTTTAAATATAAATTCTGTTGTATTTCCTAGAAGGCGTTCCCAATCTTTCTGATTTTAAAAACAGCAAAGAAAATATTTCTGTATGATAAAAAAAATAACTTGACTTTTCCCTTGCCTTTTTCGTTAACAAGATAGATGTAAAACGGAAAACTAGTCAGGCAACGAGAGCGATTTTCAATCTCGTACACCCCAGAGGCGCCGTTATACGAGTCGAAAAAAAAAAAATCATGTCGAATGTGGGTTATGGAATTCAGGAATGTGAAAATGAATCATTTACATAATATTTGTCAGCCACAGTATTCACTATATCCATATGTAATACATACAAATTCTCACTACTTCCATCTAGTAAATATATATATGTATATATATACATATATATATATATATCTATATATATATATATATATATATATACATACATACATACAGATACATAAAACAAGTGCCCTAGGCATACTTTAAAGTGCCATTTGATTCATAAATAAACTCAAGAATATTTGAGAGGAATTCAGGAAATAAGCAAAGGAAAAACCAACGAGCGAATATATAATACGTCGAGAAGAATTATTGGTGTGGAAAATGCGTCTTTCTCCCATTGCGACCAAGTGATGTGAGAGCTGGACGTAATCTTACTAAGCTATTTAGCAACCATGTCTTCAGGACACACTATGTGAGAGAGAGAGAGAGAGAGAGAGAGAGAGAGAGAGAGAGAGAGAGAGAGAGAGTTATTTTAACCAATTTTACCGGACGATAACCAAGTAACATCTTAAAGTGAAAATCACCTTTAAAACATGCAGCTTTTTAAGATAATGTGTACATACAACAAGGATAGAGCAACCTGGTCATGCAGCGTGTAAAAGCTTTGCGAGCGCGCACACAAACACACAAAGATTTTTATAAATCTTTTCCCGTATTGTTTCCAAAAGAATGGACAATCCATATTCTTGGATTACAAGTCATCTAATCATTTGAGAGAGAGAGAGAGAGAGAGAGAGAGAGAGAAGAGAGAGAGAGAGAGCGAGAGTACCTGTATATCCCTGCTAACTCTCTTTAGACTTGAACACGAATGTTGATATTACTGAAAGCAATAATGTCAGATGACTTCAACACTAAATGCAATGTCCCAGAATGAGTTAGAATTGCTCCTTGCAATGGAGTCGCTGAAATGATCAGTGGCACTGCAATTTGGTTCATCCCACAACATATGCGGGAACTTGTCTATTATATTACGCGTGGGTACACTTGCTACTTGATTTGCAAAGGTTAAACACAACTGGGGTGGCAGATTCTTCAAGGTCAGGGGCTTTGGGTACAAATGATGCATGAAAAACAAAATCTCGCTTGGGTTAAGACAAAACTGTTTGGTATAAGGACCATCTGGCATTGGTTCTATGGTCGTAGTGGAACTGAGCAGCTTTTCGGTTTATTGCTTTGTCTGGTTTTATTGGTTTTGTTGGTAATTTTGAAACCGAGCACAACTGGCTCAATGATACTTATTTTATTAGGAACCACTCAATTTCCATTTCTTTTTCATTATTTGCTGACATACGGTACCATACTTTTGAAATTATTTACAAACAAGCTAGAGCACTGTGTCGACCCCAAATAAATTCAAACACCTTTCAAAACGCAGACTATCTCTACTCCACCAATACAAATTAATGATCATAATGATCAAGTAATGTCTGAAAAGCTTTGGATGCGTTTTCTGGTAGTGTTCATAACTTCGAATTAAAATATACGAATCTCCCATTGTGGCACGGTATACATTATCTCTCTCTTCTCTCATCAATTCTCTCTCTATGTTCTCTCTCTCTATCTCCTCTCTCTCTTCTCTCTCTCTCTCGTTTAAAACCATTGAAAAAACTAGGACTGTTATTTTAAGAAATACTTTGTTATTTTTGAAATACATATATATATATATATATATATATATATATATATATATATATATACATATATATACACATATATATATGTATATGTATATGTATATATATATCATATATATATATATATATATATATATATATATATATATATATTATACAAGATCTCCTTTTCTCTCGGTAGAGTTTCTTGTAGCGTTTTCCATAAAGACAACAAAAAAAGAGAGGAAAATATATTTCCACCACAATATATTTCCCCGTCACATATCCCAAGGGCTTGACATCTCGCATCCAAGGGTTTGTGGGATCCTTCAGATGTTGAACAGAGTTGAATAAACTATTTTGGAAAAGAATTTTTAACATAGTATTTGTAACATATATATTTCAAGGGCAGAGGCCCCCAGTGCGGACAATTTCATGTCTTTCCATAGCCAAGACACGAAGTAAACAAGAGAGTGACTTGGCCATGATGAAAGCCTTCATCTTCTTCCTAGAGAATGAAAGGTTGTAAGATTCAAGAGAACCAGAGGCAGGAAGGGAATTCCAAAGTTGAACAGTAGAAAGTGAAAAAGCTGAATTGTGAAATCCGAGGACTACCGATTTCCACAGATACCCGAAGAGGTAGCCTTGCAGATGTTACGAGGGTCGTTTAGATGAAAAATTCTCCGATTAGGCTTCATGGAGCAGACACCAAAATAGTAACAGGCAGACAGACAAGACAGACAGAAAGAAAACGAAAAGTGGATCGAGAAATAATATGAGGCAGTTCGCTTACGAGAAGACTCCGTAGATTGCCTTTTATTTCAGGTTCTGTAAACACTACAGAAGAGTAAACACTATTTTTAGGGTCCTGGGCGGA